>NC_072428.2:3032803-3335833 GCF_028878055.3 Symphalangus syndactylus
CACTTCATAAGTATTTTTTGAATATACTAATATATAGTCCGAATTACCAAGGAACTTATAAATAAATAAAGACACAACCCAGCATATAGTGCAGCTTGAGAAATATTGATAGTGTGGTACAGGAGGAGGTATGTAAACTATGAGAAGCAACAGTTAAATAAGAAGCAATCCAGAAAGACACACAGTGTGGGTGACATCTGAGTTAAAGGACAGAAGGTAAGAAGATAACCAGATGGAGAAAAGAGAGGAAGATCTTACAAACAAGCATCAGAAGTTACCATAAGAAAAGCAAGTACAAAATCATCAGAAGAAAAACAATTGCATCCCAGTTATTACCACAAACATAATTAACTATGAAAACCCAGAACAGTTCATGCTTTGATAATGCTAAAGTTGATACGTAGATTAAGATGTGATATAACAATCTGCAAATCTTAGTTTTCAGAAAACCTTTTTAGGCAAGATATGATGATTTAAGGAAGAAAAGTTGCTGATGGATGAGGCATGTTGTCCCTTAAAGACAAACACTATGAAGACTGCGTACAGCCTTTATAATGGAAAGGTGCCACGTTTTTTCTTTTTTAAGTCCTTGGAATCTCAGTTGGCAACTTTGAAATTCATGTGTAATTCATGAGTTTTTTAAAAGAAATGTAATAAGTAACACAAGTGATTCTAGAGCTTGTCTTTAGGCTGAGGTAGATATTGGCATTATAAATTGAAGTGCTAGAAAGGAACGATAAGAATTAAGAATAAGCAGTAATTTCTGCCAAGATCTGTGGCACCCAGTCTCACACATAAGGCTTTTTGGAATCTCTTGGTTTCCAAGGTTCAGGCTCTCATACTTTAGTTTGTACATAAAGGACTTAAGTTATTCTTAAAGCACAGTTTTAGCACTTCACACCAGGAGATGGTTATGAGACTGATCACAGGATAAAGTGAAATAGGATGTGTGCCTACTTGTAGAAGGAACCTCGTTCCTTTTGCCATTCTATTCCTACTTTTATGGCAGGAAAGTCCTAGAAAAAATTTCATATACAGATTAATTTTAAACAATTTACATTATATTTTACTATTATTAGCTTCTAGAATATCTTAGCTTAGGCTGGCCCTGGTGGCTCACACTTGAAATCCCAGCATTTTGGGAGGCTGAATTGGGCGGATCAACTGAAGTCAGGAGTTTGAGACTAGCCTAGCCAACATGGTCAAACCTAGTCTCTACTAAAAATCCAAAAATTAGCCGGGTGTGGTGATGCGTACCTGTAATCCCAGCTACGCAGGAGGCTGAGGCAGGAGAACCATTGAGCCTGGGAGGTGGAGGCCGCAGTGAGCCAAGATTGTGTCACTGCACTCCAGCCTGGGCAACAGAGCAAGACTCTGTCTCAGAAAAACAAAAAACAAACAAACAAAAAAAGAGTATCTTAGCTTATATATTTCTCCCATCTGATCCTACCACTTTACTTCTTTCTTCCTGTTTATACCAATTATTTCTATTCCTCTTTACATATAGGCAGAAAGATAAGACTAAAATGTGTCATAGACAATGACATCTAGTAAATTGACATATTCTTCATGTTTAATTCCACAACAGATTTCAAATACAACCAAAATCTCCAAATAAAATCTTAATTCTAAATTGAGTGCTTGTACAGTCTTCAAATATGTTCAAATAGAACATCAAAGCTCAATAAAAATAGTTATATCACTTGGGATGGTGTTTAAAATATTTTTTCCTAAATAAATTCAGCTTCAGAGGATGAGAAAACCTTCGTTAGGAGATGTTTTAAAGAACAAATTAAGTTAAATGTGAAGGAAATCATACTTTATTTTGTTGAATAGTAAGATTTTTTTGTTGCTATTGTGAATTAATGCCATCCAAATATTGATTCAATTTAGTAAAAGAAAAAAGTCTAAATTATCAACTTCTTTCCTTATAAAAATGAAATATGCTATAACTTGCATTTTTTCCATGGCAATGACCCTGATGATCAGAGAGGTTAAAACCTAAAAACATTTAAAATCATCTAATCTAAATTATAAAAAAGAAATCCCTTTCTTCAGAAAAAATAATTTTTTAAGGAAGCACTCAAAAACCAATCTCTACTAGTAGATATACAGCATACACATCTCTTACTATCTCCCATGCAGACTGCATAAAAAGGCGTGCTGGCTACTTTTAAGAAAACAACATTCAGATGTCTGGAAAGTATCTGAAATGCATGATTAATCTACACAGATAATTTTCTCAAGAAACCAAATTTTGAAGACAAGTAATTCAAAAGTCTATTGTCTTTAAAGTAAATCCGCTGGTATTCTTAAACTGCTGTAATCCTTTCTCTGTTTACCTTATAGTGTGCACCTCTCAAGCTATGGGAATGCATGTCATCTCTAAGAAGAGCTGACTTCTTTTGTAGGAAAAAGCTGTTGGAAATGACTGTCAGGATTTCAAATGTTTGGGAGTGTGTATTCATGTGGGTTTTACGTGTTGAATATTTGCATTTATAATTTTAAGATGCTTAAATCAAAAACTAAAATGACCTATGCAACATAATTCTGCCATAGGATAAATTAAATTCAATTAAATGTTCCCATACAAATTATTATCTACCACAATGTAAAAATATTTATATATCACAAAGATGTAAGAAACACTGACTTCTATTATACAGCAGAGTTCAATTTCACTACTACTTAGCTTGATGATATTTTAAGGTCATGTCTCTTGGAATACACATTCAATATTCATTGCCAAACGTCTGAGCTCACCTCTCTTGAAGCAATATTCAATTATCAAAGGAAAATAATTTACCAAGCAACCTCAAAAAACACAATCTCTAGGTAGCATCAAGGTTTTTCAAAGTGATTATTCCTTACTGGTCGAGATCCTAAGATATTAAAACTCATAGATCACATGATCTGAGATTTTCTAATTGAAAAGCTGTAGCTGTAAACCTTTCATTCAAAGTCGGATACTACCTTCAGCTGTCAAAAGAATTATGCAATCACTTAAACTTCTGGAATGAAAGAGAAAATGAAGGGAACAATAAAAGTAACTGAAATGCACTGAGAAATGAATATAAGGAACCAAATGGAGGCAAAGACAGAGAGAGAGAGAGAGAGAGCTGTTTATCTAACCTTCCCTTCTTGAGTGGGTTTTCTCTGATATCTCTAGAGAACAAGTGGATGGGTAACAATGAAATACAAAACACAAGATATTGTCTTCCTATAATTACTTGTAATGATTCCAGGATGGCATAATTTGAGAACCTGCTAAATAGGACAACAAAGTGATCTGCTTTTCCAAAATTTTGCCCCTTACCTTATATATTATTTCATGGTGAAGATCAATAAAACTGAAAATTGGAATTGCCAGATATTATCAGATTTTATTTTTTGAATGCTTAACAGCTGACCCAAAATCTGGTCATAAAAATGGAAGTTAAATTAAATTGTCCTCAAAATTTAAGTTTGCTACATTTGTAAGAACCACTTGCTTCTTCAAAATCTCAAACTTTCTCATATCTAGCAGCAAATTGAAATTAGGAATTTAAGCATGTAAATTCATCATGGAAACCAAATTGATTAAAATTTTCTGTGTATTCATGATAATGTTTAAAATTTTTGCTACATTTAAACCCTAAGTTAGTTACAAAAACCCTAAAATTATGCTTGTTTAAAAACTTGGGCTAACTTGCTTTTGAAAACATACTGACATATTCGTTCCATTCTTCTTATAATTATTTTTTTGTCACTCCCAAGCAGCACACCATTGTATATATCCCCAAAACGGCACTTCTTTGTTAAAGCCATTAAGACAGAAATATTTTTGAGCCAGATGCAATGGCTCATGCCTGTAATCTCAGTACTTTGGGAGGCCTAGGTTAGAGGACTGCTTGAGGATAGGAGTTTGTGACCTGCCTGGGCAACATAGCAAGACCCAGTCTTTACAAATGAAATGAAAATAAAATATAAAATAAACTGGCTGGACAAAGTAGTGCACACCTGTGGTCATAGCTACCAGGAGGCTGAGATGAGAGGACCATATGAACCCAGGAGTTTGGGGCTGAGAATGAGCTATGACTGCACCACTGCACTTCAGCCAGAACTATGGGTTGGTGAGTTAGAAATAAGTTCTCAGTTCTGAATATAATAACTGCTCCTGGCACTCCCCAGAATGAGCTGGGTTTTCTTTTGCCTCTCTATAGTCCCTCTTCCTCAGGAAATACCCCCATGGTTCTGCCTGCTATGCTATTAATTACACCAATGCTTATTATATGTCAGTTCAGTTTTATCTAGATTCTCCCAAAGTCAGTGCTGAACTTAGTTGTTTGAAAATGTATATATTGTAATAGTTACCAAAAAGACCAAATACAGCTAGATATTTATGCTATTTGTTTTATTTCCATCGTAGGTATATTTCCTTTTAAAATTCATATATATCTTTCTCTAAGGATTGTCTCCGTTTTCAGATGTTAAGCACTTTCTCATGCACACACCACCTAAGCAGCAAAGACAGAGTCCACGTCAGGGAATGTCACATTCAGTATAAGTACCTATCATTCTGTAACTCAGAAGTAGGAAAATGGATGTCCTCAAGCAGATGCTTTTCTTGACAGATACAAAAATTTGACAAGGATCACTGACTTACTTCCAACCCACCATTCATCCCTTTTCTCTTATTTTGACCCTAAGGGTCCCAGAGGGATAATGGCACTACATTCCTATTTAGAATTCAGATTTCAGATTGCATTTCTTATATCATTGTTTATAAGTAGTGGTTGCACACAGTCGCGATAATACTATGACATTAATCTACATTCCTCGTTAAATCGATTTTTGTCTTCCGTTTTTGAGCTTAGCTACAATTTCTCACACGGTTTCTCTAGGAAGATTCCCCAATGACTGAAACATTTAGAACATGGTCCATTCATAAATACGACACTGGGATTCCCCAATGACTGAAACATTTAGAACATGGTCCACTCATAAATACGACACTGGGATTCCCCAATGACTGAAACATTTAGAACATGGTCCACTCATAAATACGACACTGGGATTCCCCAATGACTGAAACATTTAGAACATGGTCCATTCATAAATACGACACTGGGATTCCCCAATGACTGAAACATTTAGAACATGGTCCATTCATAAATACGACACTGGGATTCCCCAATGACTGAAACATTTAGAACATGGTCCATTCATAAATATGACACTGGGATTCCCCAATGACTGAAACATTTAGAACATGGTCCATTCATAAATATGGCTTTAGGATTCCCCAATGACTGAAACATTTAGAACATGGTCCATTCATAAATATGACATTGGGATTCCCCAATGATTGAAAAATTTAGAACATGGTCTATTCATAAATGTGAAGAGCTTGTGTAGAAAGTATAATTTACTTATCCTATTATGCTTAAGAAATTATGTGAAATAATGTGAAAATAATCTTAAAACATTTGCTTGCATATTTGCTGCAAGAGTCATACTTCATTGATACTTAATCATAATCTTGGACATGGTGGGTCCCAATAACCAATATTTAATGCAAGTCTGTAAACTTAATAGAGAGAAAACCTTATTTATAAATTTTCATGTGTTCTTTTCTTGACAATAAGGAGCTGTGAGATTTGTATTTTAAAAGATACTTAGTAATAAATACTTTAATTTTTAAAACTTTTATTTTTAAATTCTGCTTAATTGCATAAAAGTTAAAAGGTAATATTTAATATTTAATGAGGCTTATTGAGCTAGATGATGATATGCAGCTTGGGTTATACTTGCAATTATAAGATTTGCTCATTATACCTAAGCAATCTCCTTCACTCAATCTAGCTACCACTAAGGAAGCAAAATTCCCTGAATCATAATATCAAAGCATTCCATTATGTTTTCTATTAATTTGTTTTGTTCTTTGAATCATTGTCTATTTTAATTTATCCTTTTAGAAAGAAAACAAATAACTTGCATTTCCCACTAGAAGCTTCACTACAGCTAGACTTGGAATTGATTTCAGGCCATTTTTTAATAAATGATGGTCCCTAGTGAAAGATAGAATACTTGAGCCATCAATATTGAGTAAATAAAAGGGTTTGGGTAAATAAGAGAGAAGATACCTATTTTTCTCAAATATTTTAAATATCTAATAACCTATTCCTCATCTAAAACAAGCCACAATTACTGGAAATGATGTCAGAGGAAGGTATTAGCAACCCTGTGTAATACTACATGTCATGTTGGATCACTGTTACAGAGAAACAGTTGTCATGCTGCATTTTAGTAATTCTACACATCACCAGAGAAATAGACAACTCTTATAGCCACAGAAATCCAACGTAGCTACTGTCTACATATTCTTGTTTTAGACCTTTGGTGAAAAAAACTACTATGTGTATTGAATATATTTTACATTAGTTTTATCACAAAAAAGAAAAATGAGAATTCTATTAGATGCAAATACAAATTCTGAATGACAGGAAAGAAAAATTAAAATCAAAGCTGATCTTAATTAACAAAATGTATTATCTGCTTACATGTATATACAACTGTTCATATACAAAGGCACAGATGCATTTGTGGTTTTGAAAAAATATCTATTTCATTTCAAATCTTCATTGAACAATATTACATATGGCAAGAAAACTGATCTTTTTGAAGGATCTTTTAAAAAGTGTTAAACTTTATTAGATACTCCAAACTAGCAAAGCTCAACTTCATCACAATTATATAATAACACTGCACACTTTCAATTTTATCTGGAGAAATATACCTATCCCTTGAAATAACTCTGTAAACTTCCTGCTCACAGATTTCATTTCAAGCCTTGAAAATGCAGAAAATCAATGCTGAATACACTTGCCCCGAAAGGAAAAGAAAATTTCAGGGGTGTCAGGATGTTTTATCACATAAAATACAGAATTGCAATTTGTATCTGAGCAGGCAACACACCTCCAAAAATAATACAATATTTATCACAAAATACATTCACAGATACTAGATTTGGCACAAACCACTCCATACAGCTATTGATGAAATCAGTATTGAAAGCCTTATTCCAAAATCTATGGCCCTTTTCTACTCTCCAACTGACATTTCAGGATGCCACAACATTGCAGCTCCACTCTCTCATTAATTTCCCCTAAATACACTTGGCAGAAGAACGAGAAACGTCACATTTTTCATTTAATTTCTAAAGAACATCACATCCTTTAAGAATAGGTTCTTGAAATTTTAAAATGTAAAACATAAAAACCCTAAAGAGACAAACATCCAAAAACATAAAAACCCTAAAGAGACAAACGTCCAAAAACTTTTCTTCAAAATCACAACAACTTTATATGCTACATGTTCCTGTAAAACACCACATACACAAACTCACAGGCACACCCACCCACCCAAAACACACACACTCGCATATATATGGCCACGTAATACCTCACATATATATACATATCATCAATTACAACAGAGAAAAGCCAATTTCAGAAAGATGGCTTCAATTTTGATGCATTTACTCACACCTAATTCTATTTCAATTTAACTGCAGAGATATTACAATACCCTGTAACAAAAACCTGACGGAAGATTGTAACAAATTGCTTAAACATCAAACCAAAGACTAAACATAATTTCATCACAAAGTGAAATTCGCATCCAACTCGCAAAGAATTAGAAAATCCTTGCACTTACCTTGGCCTTGTCCATTCCCCAGATGACCCCAAAACACCACCGTCATCATCAACAGCCCCGGAGCCCACGTCCACATCCTTCTAGTGACACGCTCGTGTCTTCTGGCCATTGCATCTTAAACTCTGCATATTCAGTGGGGTAGATGTGAAAGTACAATAAATTACATTCTTAGAGAAATACACTATGACTCAAATCCCATATCTAATATGTACTGTGCATTTCTGAATTATCCTGCCTACAAGGAGGTACATTTGAAAATCATGCTTCCCTTTAGGGTTGTCATATTGATGATTAATACGAAAGCTCATTCATTTTTAATCTTTAAGCATTCATCTGAATTACATTTTTAATATCATTTTCCAAAACAGGCCACTTAACCTATGAATGTTAAAAAGTACTCCCGATATACATATTGGAGTTCAGTCAAGCAAAAGCATGGTGTATGGACACTACTTAAGTATAACTTGATATTTAGGCAAATTGATGAATTTAACATACCATATAATCTCTACATATATACAAAAGGACTTTTCAACACATTTATGTAAGTTTTGCATAAATACCCTTGAAAATATTCTCAAGTTTTAAGTGGTATTCTAATTATGTCAGTAATTTTAACTGAATAAAGAGATGCATCATGTGCAAAAACTAATCTTGTTTACTTAAAATTGAGAGTAAAATTCATTATAGAAGGTACAAAACACTTGTAATTTTGATTTCAGATATATGACCCACAGGAACCTTCATATATACAAATATTATACACATATATGACAATGTATATTTGAATGTTCATTTTGAAACTGCTTTTCATACAGATACATGAAAATACTTAAGTGTCCACCAAAGCAAGGTTATTTATTCATACATTTGAATGATATACAGTAGCTCAAAAGAATAAACTTGAGTTGCATGTACTAATATGGATAAGTGTCCAAAATGAATAGTGAAGAAAAACTAGCAAATTTAATAATGATAAGTTCAAAATTATACCTTTCATATGTAAACATGTGCAATAGTTAAAACTATAAATTTTATGTTGCATAAATATATAATACAGTATAATAACGCATAAGAATGAGAAACACCTTCAAGACCAAAGTTAGGAAATTACAAGACTACAATTTAAATGGTTAGTAGGTGGAATTTTAAATCAGAGGTTACTCCTAAATCCCAATTTTTCCACAGTTGACAAAATAACGGAGTTAAGAAAAATAAACTTAATGATTTCCAGAATGAATGCTTTATTCAAAATGCTACGTAATTACAATTCTAATAAACTTGCAAGGGAATCCAGTCACCCAGAAATTTTTTATGCCTTTCTCCTACATCACGAAAGGGGAAGATTTAATTACCAACTTTGCATTACTTAACGTCAGACTCATAGTATCAGAGCTAAAGAGAAATTGAAGAAACACCTAACTCAACCTCTCCATTTTAAATGACCAAATGAGTTGAGAAGGTTACAATGACATTTCTAAGTTCATATGTAAAAACAGAATTTTGATGACAATGACAGTTTAAGTACTAATAAACACTCCTGGAAAAGTTACTGTAATCCAGGTTATTTTACTGTGATAAATGCCTTACATTCTTTACCCAATTCAGTTTTCACAGAAATCCTATGAACAAAGCACTTCCAAAATTTACCACTTCACAGCTAAGAAAACAAGGCTTAGAGAAATGCTACACGATCCCCTAGTCATGAGGTTAGTAGGTACCACTGTGGAGACTGAGGCAAAACAGGACGATTTCAAAGCCTATGCTCTGAACAAGTAAACACTAAGCAGGAATTTAGTTCTAGATCTCCCAGTTGTAGTCCAATAATCAGCCAAAACATGATGCTGAGAAGAGGGGAAAGAAAGATGTCTTGTATGTGGAGCCTCATGTATTTGATCCCAAATACATCTTCATATTGAAAATCATTAGAGCACAAGGCAATAGAATTATTAGTTTGTTTCTAAAATCATCAACCTTTCCCAAGTTGAACATACAAATATATTTTATCATATATATACTATATGTGTGTATAGCGTGTGTTTATCTAAGTATTCCTGTGGTTTATATATCTGGATTTGGAATTACAAGTGTTTTGTGATTTATTATTTATTTATTATTATACTTTGAGATTTGGGGTACATGTGCACAACGTGCAGGTTTGTTACATATGTATCCATGTGCCATGTTGGTGTGCTGCACCCATTAACTCGTCATTTAGCATTAGGTGTATCTCCTAATGCTGTCCCTGCCCCCTCCCCCCACCCCACAACAGTCCCCAGAGTGTGATGTTCCCCTTCCTGTGTCCACGTGTTCTCATTGTCTCCCTCTGTTGCTCTGGCTGGAGTCAGTGGTGTGATCATAGCTCACTGCAGACTCCAAGTCCTAGGCTCAAGCGATACTTTTGCCTCGGCCTCTCAAGTAGCTCGGACTACAGGCACGCACCACCATCCCTGGCTAATTGTTTTACAGAGATGGGTCCCACCGTGTTGCTTGACTGGTCTCAGCCGCCTTAGGTCAAGGGATCCTCCCACCTAGACTTCCGAAAGCACTGAGATTACAGGTGTCAGCCACCGTGCGTTTTTTGATTTCTTCAATTAATTTTACTTATACACTTGATTACACAAGATTAATTTTGTGTACATAATGAATCTCTTTTGAGGTTTAAGTTACTGATTAATTAGAGTACCACTTAACAAGCGTGTCATCCCAGCACTTTGGGAGGCTGAGGCGGCCACCATGCCCGGCTTACAGACATTCTTTTCACTCCTGCTTGCAGATCTCTGTTCCCTTCTAATTCCAGTGGAACCACTTTCACTTAGTATCCAAATATCCAGATCCACTCATCAAAGTGTAAATAATCCTTCAGTAAATTACATTTGCAAATCTATTTTTATGTAATATTTCCTTAACTTCTTCTTACCTACATCCAGTAGTCATTTAACAAGGCAGAATTTTTTCTATTTTATATAGAACTGAGGCAGTATTTGAAAAAAATCTCAAAACACTCTTCAGAAAGGACTGGCATCTAAAACACCAGTTCCAATATATGTTTTAGTAACATTTTAAAGGACAGATGGTTTTCGAAAAGTTATTATAATTTAAAAAAATGTAACCTTCCTCTCTGAGTTCATGTTTATGGAAAACTAATATTTCATAAATGCCAAGTTACTATGATGTATTATCTAAATGCTGCCCCTGCCATTCTATAAATAGAAAAATCATAACCTTATAACTAACTTTGGTATTAGACAACAACTGTGCTGATGAAAAGTAAAATCAATTCATTTAAAAAAAAATTTCCATGAAAAAAAACAAGTAACTTGTAAGCAGTATCTTAGATGAACCAAAAAATAAAGTAACATTAACCAGAAAGACATGCCATGGACTTCTCTAATCTTTTTTTGGAACACCCTTTTCATGCATATGAAAATAAAAATTAAATATAAAATACCTACTTTATGTATGTACTTTTACTTGTGTCTATTGTTCTTTAAAGATTAAAATAACTCTTTTGAGAAGTGTCTGTTCATGTCCTCTGCCCACTTTTTGATGGGGTTGTTTTTTTCTTGTAAATTTGTTTGAGTTCATTGTAGATTCTGGATATTAGCCCTTTGTCAGATGAGTAGGTTGCAAAAATTTTCTCCCATTGTGTAGGTTGCCTGTTCACTCTGATGATAGTTTCTTTTGCTGTGCAGAAGCTCTTTAGTTTAATGAGATCCCATTTGTCGATTTTGGCTTTTGTTGCCATTGCTTTTGGTGTTTTAGACATGAAGTCCTTGCCCACGCCTATGTCCTGAATGGTATTGCCTAGGTTTTCTTGTAGGATTTTAATGGTTTTAGGTCTAACATATAAGTCTTTAATCCATCTTGAATTAATTTTTGTATAAGGTGTAAGGAAGGGATCCAGTTGCAGCTTTCTACATATGGCTAGCCAGTTTTCCCAGCACCATTTATTAAATAGGGAAGCCTTTCCCCATTTCTTGTTTTTGTCAGGTTTGTCAAAGATCAGATAGTTGTAGCTATGCGGCAGCATTTCTGAGGGCTCTGTTCTGTTCCATTGATCTATGTCTCTGTTGTGGTACCAGTACCATGCTGTTTTGGTTACTGTAGCCTTGTAGTATAGTTTAAAGTCAGGTAGCGTGATGCCTCCAGCTTTGTTCTTTTGGCTTAGGATTGACTTGGCGATGCGGGCTCTTTTTTGGTTCCATATGAACTTTAAAGTAGTTTTATCCAATTCTGTGAAGAAAGTCATTGGTAGCTTGATGGGGATGGCATCGAATCTATAAATTACCTTGGGCAGTATGGCCATTTTCACGATATTGATTCTTCCAACCCATGAGCATGGAATGTTCTTCCATTTGTTTGTATCCTCTTTTATTTCATTGAGCAGTGGTTTGTAGTTCTCCTTGAAGAGGTCCTTCACATCCCTTGTAAGTTGGATTCCTAGGTATTTTATTCACTTTGAAGCAATTGTGAATGGGAGTTCACTCATGATTTGGCTCTCTGTTTGTCTGTTATTGGTGTACAAGAAGACATTTATGCAGCCAAAAAACACATGAAGAATCACTGGCCATCAGAGAAATGCAAATCAAAACCACAGTGAGATACCATCTCACACCAGTTAGAATGGCCATCATTAAAAAATCAGGAAACAACAGGTGCTGGAGAGGATGTGGAGAAATAGGAACACTTTTACACTGTTGATGGGACTGTAAACTAGTTCAACCATTGTGGAAGTCAGTGTGGCGATTCCTCAGGGATCTAGAACTAGAAATACCATTTGACCCAGCCATCCCATTACTGGGTATATACCCAAAGGGCTATAAATCATGCTGCTATAAAGACACATGCACACGTATGTTTACTGCGGCACTATTCACAATAGCAAAGAGTTGGAACCAACCCAAATGTCCAACAACGATAGACTGGATTAAGAAAATGTGGCACATATACACCATGGAATACTATGCAGCCATAAAAAATGATGAGTTCGTGTCCTTTGTAGGGACATGGATGAAACTGGAAAACATCATTCTCAGTAAACTATCGCAAGGACAAAAAACCAAACATCGCATGTTCTCACTCATAGGTGTGAATTGAACAATGAGAACTCATGGACACAGGAAGGGGAACATCACGCTCCGGGGACTGTTGTGGGGTGGGGGGCGGGGGGAGGGACAGCATTAGGAGATACACCTAATGCTAAATGACGAGTTAATGGGTGCAGGAAATCAACATGGCACATGGATACATATGTAACAAACCTGCACATTGTGCACATGTACCCTAAAACCCTAAAGTATAATAAAAAAAAAAAAAAAGATTAAAATAACTCCTAAAGCCTGGATAGCTGAGCCCATTGTGCTCTCCTGCCCATAAAATAGATTGGATGTGCAGTGAAAGAGGTAAAACTTAGGCTTTCAGATTAGTTATGACGATGGAAACACAATTCTATTCAATAGTGTTCATCTTGGTCTTTCAAATGTTTAAGGTCACAAGGCAAAAGAGAACAGACTTTAAGAATGTTCTTGTATTACTTCTCGTCTTACCCAATAGCTAGATTAGTTCAATTAAGCCAGTGTTTTGGAGTAAACAGCATTGCGAAATGTGTCGTGAAGTCCGGAGGCTCCACCACCTACCTCCAGGTAGTTGTTCTGTCCGATGGAGCCTAGAATAATACCTTAGGAGATGCATTACATCTACAGGTACCAACCAGGAAGGGTAGTCTTGAATTAAAGGGCTTTAGAACACGTTATAAGAGCAAATCGAAGCTTCCAGGAATTAGAACCACTTCAATCACAGAGCGTCTCTGGGTTCTATCTATGGCCAGCATCAAGTATCTGTCTGCCCTCCCCGAATGCTTTCTCTCATCATGTGGATCTTCTAGATAGTCTTATTCTTCCCCAGCCAGCCAACTTGATCAACAAGCCTAGGTATATTAGGTATGTATAAAGTTGGTTCTTAAATAAAGTCCATTTCTGTATCTAGGTAAGTAATGTCTTCAGACTTACAATTTTATTGATATCTAGAAAGAGTGACTCTAGTTAGCTTCTAGTGTCAGTTTTTCTAGCAGCTTCTTTAAAAAAAAAAATCCTCTCTGGAACAAAGCTTCCTTGCAAGTATTGCTGTTGGCAATAGTCCTCTTTACTGAAATGCTTATCCGGTGAAACTTGCGCTGTGCCAGGGAGCCTGCAGGTTGATGGTCCTTTTGTTCAACTTCTCCACTATAAAGCAACCTCTCTGATCACCCTTTTAAAACTAAAGACCAAAGAATCAAATGAGATCAGGAAGGGACCAGAGCTCACAGGTCATCAACTCCTCTTCTTAGGATATTATAGCACACAGTCTAAGCCCGAAAAACACGGCAGAACTCATTACAGCTCTCGAGTTCCAGTTATTAACATTGATTTTTTCAATGGAAAATTTTCATTAGAAGCTATCACAGGACTCACATTCAGTAATAACTTAGATTAGGATACATACTGGAGCCTTTGTCCTTAGAGTAGATGCCACTGAGTCACTATTAAAAGGAGTCTTTTTGACCTTAGTAAACTCTCACAGGGCTTATCTCAGTCTAAACTGTAACTGGCCTTTACTAGTGATGTCATGTGTAATTCAAATTGATATTGTAATGTATATAAATTATATATATAGGTATAACACATGCATGTATTTACAATTATTTATTTTATTTTATTTTTTAATAAGATAAAACTTAGAGGTTAAAATATGACTCTAGGCCATTGTGCTTTAGAATGAAGAGCACAGACATGGGTTGGAAATGTAAATTTTGACCCAATTTAATTTCTGTGACAAATTCATTAATGTCTTCAAGGTTCAGGCTCTATGTATGAGACAAATGAAAACAGCTCTAAGATTCCTGAAAACCCTAAAGTATTAAAATTCCACTCTGCCATTAGTTCAGATAAATCATTTGCCAATTTGCCCCACAAGAACCAGGCATCTTTAAATGGTAACATAACATGCACTTCTCTCTCCCAAAGTGTAGTGCATAAACGTTCTGCTTCTGAATAACACAGGATGCCTGCCAAAATGTGCTGTCAGGGGTACTAGTAAGGAAATGTTGTATCAAAACTTCTGCAGATGTGGCCCTGAAATACACATTGTAATAAATCCTCCAGGCCTCTCAAGTTAGGAATAACTGGTTTATAAAATTGTACTTACTTAAAAATTATAGATAAACAAATTTCACTGTAACCCAGTTTTTCTGATCTGAATGAAATAAGGCTCTATATTCAGACTGACTTTTCAGTGAAAAACAACTTAAAATAGTGACAAATCATCTATAAGTTTAAATGAATATAACTAGGAGACCTGAAAACTCAGGTTTAGCAGTCATCTTCCAACAGTTTGAGAGCCCACAGGAGCCACAGAGCCCTCATGTCTCTCCAGAGAAGCAGGCTGATTCTTCCCCCTAAACATCATGCAATTCTTGAAGTGAGTGAAAGCATTCCTGCTCACACTAATACCCTCTCAAGTGAACTCAAAGTTAAGCCATCTCCAGCCAGACCAGATACCCTGGCCCATATCTCATTCATTAATATATGTTGAGAAGCCTTTGTTTCTTGGAAACTACATGAAGTGAATAGGCTGTGGACTCCACTGGACCTAGTGGTCTATATTTAACCAATTCCCTTCACACATATGTATCAGATGCTCTCTTAGTTACGGAGCTGCAGTGGTCAATAAGAAAGCCACAGTCCTGTACTCCTAGGGTTTCAATTCTGAAGACGAAGACAGGCACAGAAACCCAACTGAGCAAAGAGAAGAGATTATTACAAAATGTGTCCACATGAAAAGTGAAGCAAGGGACTGAATATACAACAAGGGTGTTGGGGCGAACATTAGATATAATCTTAATTCAGATTATATAAGGTTCATACATATAATTTTTATATATAGATGTGTTAATTTGGGCCGGGCGTGGTGTCTTATGCCTGTAATGCCAGCATTTTGGGAGGCCAAGGCGGATGGATCACTTGAGTCCAGGAGTTTGAGACCAGTCTGATCAACATGGCAAAACCCCATCTCTACTAAAAATAAAAAAGTTAGCCGGGTGTAGTGGTGTGCGCTTGTAGTCCCAGCTACTCAGGAGGCTGAGAAAGGAAAACTGCTTGAACCCAGGAGGCAGAGGTTTCAGTGAGCCAAGATTGTGCCACTGCACTCCAGCCTGGGTGACACAGCAAGACCCTGTCTCAAAAGAAAAAGAAAAAAAAGAAATATTAATTTGGATTATACAGATTCTAACCACTTCTTCCAAGTGAGAATATTTAAGCTAAGACCTGAGAATAAAAAGAGTTAGCTCTTCATACAATACAGAAAGATGCGTCTTTTAGGAAAAACCCCCAGTGTTCATGGACCCTAATATATGAACAAGATCTTGGCATGTAGAAGAAACCTGTGAATTGGATGAAATTAAAAACTGAAAAGTAGGAATCTGGATGAAGTACAGAAGGGAGAAAGACTAATGTGAGACGTGGCTGAAAGAGAAGGATATGTGAAACAGTACAGGTCTTCATTAGTAATGATGAGGAACATAAATCTTAGTCCAAGTACACCAGAAAAGTGGGAGAGTTGGAAACCGAAAGACATGTTAAGAGATCACTTTGGTTTCTCTGTAGCTAACAGGGTGTAGGAGACTAAGAATTCAAGTAGGTTGACTAAGGATGACCTAAGAAAATAAGCGTAGGTAAGAAAATATGTGGCTCTGGCTAGGCTGGGGACATTGGAAATCAAAAGAGGTGGAGGAAATTACAGATGTATTTGGAACCAAAATATTTTTTAAATGAATGTTGAATTGGATATTGTCAGAATATTGAGGAAGGGCCAAAAATGACTTATAAGCGTCTAGCATGGCTGGCAGTGCCACTTACTGACATGTGGGAAACCAGGACATGTTACCTCTGAATTATTCGAGTGCTATTGTCATGTAAATCATCAACTCCCAGAATAAAGGTCTGGACCAAACTCTAAGACTGGAACTTATGAGCTGTTTAGTAGTGTTTAGAGCTTAGAGAGAGTATGTGTGTGGAGAGAAAAGAAGAGCAATTAGGACAGAACCCTTAGAAACATCAATGTTTAAAATTTGGGAAGAGAAACAGAAACAAATAAATTGTGGGAAAATGAAGCTCAGGGTAGTTGCAAGGGAATGCTAAAAATGAACTATGGCATTTGAGGAGGAAAACGTGGAAACTGAAAGCAAGAGAGTACGGATGGATCGTGAGGGAGCAGCAGCAGCTGTGTCCTAAGGAGAGTCTCAGTGAAAATGAAGGGTTATAGGAATGAGGACATCTGGGCCAATGAGCTGGCAAGGAGTGATGTCCAGGAGGCAGAATATTTGCATCTAGATCCTGGTGGTACATACCCTTGTAGAAAATGTTTCAGATTTGATGACAATAAAGTGGAGGAAAGAAAAAAAGTAATGGAAATAAAGATGTCAAAAAACGGGGAACCGAGGTTTGTACTGGTCCTTTCACGTGAAAGCTGAGCCACTAAAATGATGGCTGAACTTGCCTGAAGATGATATTGAGCAAAAGATCTAAAGCCTTAAATAAATGACAAGAGGCCAGGTGCAGTGGCTAATGCCTGTAATCCCAGCACTTTGGGGGGCTGAGGCAGGCAGATCACCTGAGGTCAGGAGTTCGAGACCAGCCTGGCCAACATGGCGAAACCCCGTCTCTACCAAAAATACAAAAATTAGCTGGGTGTGGTGGTATGCACCTGTAATCCCAGTTACTCAGGAAGCTGAGGCAGGAGAATCACTTGAAACCGGAAGGAGGAGGTTGCAGTGAGCCGAGATCACACCATTACACTCCAGCATGGGTGACAGAGCAAGACTCCATCTCAAAAAAAATAAATAAATAAAGACAAGAGTGCCCAGGAGGGAGGTCTGTTGATGATGGTAATACCAAAGGGGCATGGCTGATATTTCCAAGGGGTTTGAGTTTCAAAGGAACAGTCTAATTTGAAGGGAGCGGAGAAATTAACAGTCTAGAAGTTTTAATGAGAACCAAGAACAACCACCTCGGCTTCCAGCCATAGGTATGTGGAGGGTAAGAAAAAGACCTGTCTCAATTTATGAAAGCTAGAGGAACAATTGTACTTTGGTATCAACCAACTTTTGTTTTAAGATAATTACGAAGCAATATGGAACTTAGCAACACTCAATTTTGACAGTTTCCTGCAGCTTAGTAAATTCTGCACAAAATTAAGATTTAACACAAAAGTAAAGAAAAATTTTAATGGCATAGCACCTTTCTTCACAATTCCTTAAACCAAATAATTCCCTGTTCTTCTAACTCTCTCCTTACACTATCAACTAGGCTTCTTATTCAATGAACGGTTTAAGTCTACTAAGACACACACACACACACACACACATACACACACACACGTCTTATCCAGCTGCAGATCTCATTTTTGAAGGTACATTGAAAGTACATAGATCATTCTATAATCATCAACTATGAAGATTGTGAGCAACTGGAACAACTATTCTTGGAAAAGAAGTTTCCTATGTATAAGAAAAAAAAGAGTCCAACTCTGGGAACTGACTTGGCTGAGTCATCATTATATGCCACTGGCAAGAAATCAAGAAGTAACCCAGGACTGATAAACTTTGTGAAAGGAAATGGAAACAGCCTATCTGTGAGGCTTAATTCTTGATAATCTGGCCAAGATATAGCATCTGCATATGAGTTCACTGACTCAACTAAATTTTGTGAAGGTGAAGTACTTGTTAAAATGAAAGATCTATTTAGAGAGAAATAAGTAGACATAATGTCTGCACTATGGATAGGTGTATACCTGCTTTTTGCAAAAACAGATTGTATCTTTGAAATGCTGGTTTGCCCTGGACAGAGCTAACTTAAATAGAGACCAGGCGCGGTGGCTCATGCCTGTAATCCCAGCACTTTGGGAGGCCGAGGAGGGTGGATCATGAGGTCAGGAGATCGAGACCATCCTGGCTAACACGGTGAAACCCCGTCTGTACTAAAAATGCAAAAAATTAGCTGGGCATGGTGGCGGGCACCTGTAGACCCAGCTACTCTGGAGGCTGAGGCAGGAGAATGGTGTGAACCCGGGAGGCGGAGCTTGCAGTGAGCCGAGATCACGCCACCGCACTCCATCTGGGTGACAGAGCGAAACTCTGTCCCAAAAATATATATATATAGTTTATATATATATATATATATGTATATATACCCAAAGGATTATAAATCATGCTGCTATAAAGACACATGCACACGTATGTTTATTGCGGCACTATTCACAATAGCAAAGAATTGGAACCAGCCCAAACGTCCAACAATGATAGACTGGATTAAGAAAATGTGGCACATGTACACCATGGAATACTATGCAGCCATAAAACAGGATGAGTTCATGTCCTTTGTAGACACATGGATGAAGCTGGAAACCATAATCTTCAGCAAACTATCACAAGGACAAAAAAAACCAAACCCTGCATGTTCTCACTCATAGGTGTGAATTGAACAATGAGAACACATGGACCCAGGAAGGGGAACATCGCACTCCTGGGCCTGTCATGGGGTGGGGTGAGGGGGAGGGACAGCATTTGGAGATATACCTAATGTAAATGATGAGTTACTGGGTGCAGCACACCAACATGGCACATGTATACATATGTAACAAACCTGCACGTTGTGCACATGTGTCCTAGAACTTAAAGTATATATATATATATAAACAAAGAGAAAACCATTAAAGAAAGGCTATAATACACAGGAACACACAGACACACATACACCTGTGTGTCTATATCTTCAGTTATCACACTTTTTCTATACAGACTCCACACGAGACAAACATGTTACATTTTATGAGAAACTATAAGTGGAAAGAGGAGAATTTGTGAAATCAATATAGAATGTTCCTTGTTTAGCATAATTCTAACTGTTTCTCATTAGAGGTCTCAGTATCAATCTGTATTATATGTGGCCATGCTGGCATTTGGGAAATTCCACAAGAAACTTTTTAAATATGAATTTGGAAAAGGGAAAAGGATTTTTAAAGTGTCTTTTTTTGTTCTGCATTCTATGTGGAACATCTATTTTGTGCTAACTGCTCGTGTTAGCTTGTGATTGCCTGTGACTATGTGGAAGATATACTTTAAGTGACTATGTGAGCAATAGTCTTAAAGTTAAGAAATCTAAAAATTGGTTGGTTTAGTTGCTAATTAGGTAAATTACCTTGTAATGGTTACTCAACCTCTCAAAGATTAATTATCTTCAGTGGTACATTGAAGGTTCCATTCATATTGATTTTAGTAGACTTATCCTACTAAAAAGTAAATTTAACAACAGAAATTATTCTAGACCTCATTATTTCAGGAGACCCCACCCCAGCTTTTATTCCTAACTTCAAGAAATGCAGAGAAATTTAAAAATTAGATGTTCTCCCAATTCAACAGAATATAACTGAACTAAATAGATTTATGTATAATTCATTATTTCAACCTTTAACGCTATATCCAAGCAGTTTGTTTTCACCATAAAGTTATAGCTGTTTAGGCCAATAATTAAAGAGGACCTTGATAGAGAATGACAAGAGAGGATGATCGCCCTATTGTCTATCTTCCAGCTGCTTTCAATGCCCTGAAGTTTTATTCACACCCTAATATTAGAATCTTATCTGAGAGAGCATACTCAAATGAGGAATCATGCAAATTTCTCAAGAAAAGTGTTACAGAATAATAAATGCCTTTCTGGTCAAAGCACTGATGCTCTGGAAATAATCTTTTTCCAAATGAGGTACAGGAATTGTTATGACTATTAAAAGTTTCTATATGATATCTGCCAGGTTCGACTGAGCTTCACTTAAAATCTACTATATTAGGGTCAAGTGTAATGACTCAAATTAGTGAACTTAAAAATTGTTTTAAAATGTTTCATGGAGACATTTCAAATATTGCTCTCTGATTTATCACTGTTACTTTTGCTGAATTCAATTTGATGCCAAGATTTATTCAGATTAATCAAACGCCATAAACTCTGATACCTAATGTTCCTTAACACCTTAAGAACTTTTAAACAGGTCAAATGTTGAAGATACACTTTTAGTGAAACTGTACCTAAGCACATGAATTCTATTGAATATAGCTTTTCAGAAGACTAACAAAGAAAGAAGACTTAGGAAATTCGGAAACATTTTTTAAACCTTCTAGACAGAATTAAAGTACTGAAAAATAATTTCAATTTGTGAATCTAATGGCATTAATCAGAACATAAGAAAAAAGTAACCATAAAACTTTATGGGGGTAATATTTGCTATGAGGATCAGGAAAAACAACTAATGGATATTAGGCTTAATACCTGGGTGATGAAATAAACTGTACAACCAACCCCATGGCACAAGCTTACCTCTGTAACAAACCTACACTTGTACCCCTGAACTTAAAAGTTAAAATTTAAATAAATAACGTTGTGCTATTAATTTCAACCAGAGGCTTTCCAAGGTGCAGGGAACTTTTGAGAATTTTATTTCTTGCAAAAGGAAATTTGATTCCTTGCTTAGGGCCTTCCCAGCAAAACCTCTATTCTTTGGAGAAGCATCATACTCCTACAAGATTTAAGGACCATCATATTTGTCAGACTTTTTTTGTTTTACTGTGAGCAGTTTACAGAACATAAAGAAAAATCAAATCCGAAGGTGCACTACACGTGTTTTATCAAAAGGAACGTTTTTGGGTACTTTTAAGAAAATACGGCAAATTTAGTTTTCTGACCTAATACCAAGTTAGACATCTTGAGTGAATTGAATCTGTTGTAATCCTGTTTGGTTTTCATCCCATGGCTCTGGAAAACTGACATTTATCTCCAATTTCTCAACTCTGCTTCTTTCCAGTACCTCATCTATACGACTATTGTAGTACTTTTCATCTGCTTCTACCACTACACTATGGCTGCATTACTTTTAACATAGTGTCCCACATGTTACCCATTTCTACCTAATATAAAGAGTAGAAATTGAATTATAATTGAGTATCCAGTTGCCTCATATTCTGGTCTTCAACTGAAATAACTCCAGCTATCTCAAAACTTCAACCCTCCCTGGAAGTATTGGACCAAATTTTCCCAGATTATAGCACTCTCAGGCTAAAATTACTAATGCTTCTATAGTTTCAGAGACAGTATCAGGTTATTCAACACAACCTTCCATGCACCATCCCAGCCTCATATAATCAGAGGACACTTAGACGACTTTAATAGCCTTCAAAAGACACCCTCCTCTTTTACTTATATATATATTTATTTATCTATTTATTTAATGGAGACAGGGTCTCACTCTGTCACCCAGACTGGAGCTCAGTGGCATAATCACGGTCCACCGCAGCCTGCACCTGCCGGGCTCCGATCCTTCCACCTCAGCCTCCTGAGTGGCTGGGACCACAGGCGCCGCCACCACGTCTGCCTGGTTTTTGTATTTTTGTGGAGATGGGGTTTCACATGTTGCCCAGGCTGATCTGAGACTCCTGGGCTCAAGAGATCCACCTGCCCCGGCCTCCCAAAGTGCTGCGATTACATGAACGAGCCATTGTGCCCAGCCGGCCCCGCCCAGTTTTTAACCTTCGTACTGTTTATATAATCATCCTTCACAAAATACAACACTTCATTGCTCGATGGTTCTCATTATTCTAATATGAAGAACTATATTAAGAAAATAAATTCCCGGCCGGGCGCGGTGGCTCACGCTTGTAATCCCAGCACTTTGGGAGGCCGAGGCAGGCGGATCACGAGGTCAGGAGATCGAGACCACGGTGAAATTCCGTCTCTACTAAAAATGCAGAAAATTAGCCGGCGTGGTGGCGGCGCCTGTAGTCCCAGCTACTCGGGAGGCTGAGGCAGGAGAATGGCGGGAACCCGGGAGGCGGAGCTTGCAGTGAGCCGAGATCGCGCCCCTGCACTCCAGCCTGGGCGACACAGCCAGACTCCAGCTCAGACAAAAAAATAAATAAATAAATTTCCAATATTTCCTGGAATATCCAATTTAATTCTATACATCACATAAAAATAAAAGCCGTCTTACTGTGTTAGTTTCTTACTGCTGTTACAATAAATTAACATAAACTCAGAGGCTTAAAACAACACATTTTTTTTCTTTATACTTCTGGGAGTCAGAAGTCCAAAATGGGTCTTAGTGTGCTAAAATCAAGTTATCATCAAGTCTATATTTTGTCTGGAGATTCCAGGAGAGAATTCACCAGGTTTGAGGGGTCACATGTATCCCTGAGCTCTTGGCCTCTGCACATCTTGGACACAGCACATCACTTCAGCCTCGGCTCTAGTTTCCCCAAGCTCTTCTGCTCACTCTGGTCTCTCCGCCTTCCTGTCTGAAGGTTCTTTGTGACTACAGTGGGCCCACCTAGATAATTCAGGATAATCGCTCCAGTTTAAGGTGAGGTGATTAGCAATCTTAATTCCACCTCTAACCATAATGCTCCCATGCTGCCTAACAACACATTCAAAAGGTCATCCTGCTAAGGGTCATTATTCTACCTACACACTAAGTGACTGAGAAAAAGTAAAGTTATGTATCATGCCTTACCTATGGCGAGGAAATAATAACTTATAATGATTTATCTAAAAAAACCTGTTTTTAAAAGGTTTGGTCCTAGTCTATTGATTAAAGTTTTGGTATATTCCAGATAAATTTCATGTCCTTGATGATAACACATTGTGCACAGTAGATGGCCTTTTTAAAATATTACCGTATAAAGGAATATTTAAGGTTGTCTGGACAATAGAAAAGGAACTTTAGTTGCTATGCCACAAAAGGCCGGATTTCTGCACATTACACCTCCTACCAGTGCACACATATGCCAAACTGCTTCCTGAAAGCCTGGTTTATGTTTCCTATGTGCTTAGCAATAGTTTTACTCTCACGACTGTTTATATTAAGTCCTATTTTTTAAAGCATATCCTCATTTGTTTGTTTTCCTCAGCCTCTGAACTGGATTTCATCTGGTATGTATTGCACAGGTTTGCACACTTGATTGTACGCTACTTTAAAGCATCCTCTTGTGTCCTGGACACGGTTATTTTTCTCCCTGGTAAGGTGATAAGTGACTTCTCTGAGGACTTGCCTCCTTAGAATGCAGTGGTGACGTCACCTGCTCAGGCTCTGTCTGCAATGTGGAATTTAGTATTTTCCAACTTCTGGTCTAACTTGAACTTCATAATTAAGCAGAGCCGCCTTTTGAGGGAACAGTAGGGTGTCTGCCCCTAAACGTCTGTGTAAATGCAGAGACACATTTGGGAACATAACTGACTTTTATGTAGAGAAGCCAGATGCATTTCATGCCCATGCATGCTTAGGGAAGCAAGTTCATCTCATCTATCACAATAAGCATCTATGCCACTAAATTCCACTGCAGGATACTTTTCACACTTAGACAACAAAACATTTAAAGAAATAAAAGCTCTTTCCAATAAAAATGTGCATCAAAAACTGTGTGTATGTTTAAAATAAAAAAACCTTCCTCTATAAGGCCGCAGGAACTACTAAAAAAGCATTCGTGAAATATATTTTCTGATAGGCATCTAGGCCCTTGCCTTATATAAGATTTAAGGAAAGTGATGTGTGTGTCTTTATACTTGAAAGGCTGCTTTCAAGAGCAAAGGGTATGCTTTGAGGTATCAATATAGTTTTGAGAATGCAAAAGTTTAAAAGAACTAATGGAATGCATATTCTCCAGGTATGAACATGCAATTGTCATTATTTTCCTACCATCTACTAGATTAGAAACAGAAGAAAAATTATGGAAATATCTGTTTTCCCTCAATAGGAGTACCTATTTATTAAAGTTAATTAATTACTATTCTTTAAACATTTTCAAAATAGACTCATAAGTGACAACTTTCAGAGAAAATAAGGGTTTTTGGATGTAAATATTTACTTATAACATGGATAAAATAATTTTGTTAAATATTAACTCCATATTCATAATGTTCTCTATTGTTTTTGCATTTTGTTTAACAATAGAGAATCTAATACATTTAGTGTTCATGAGTTTCATACAGTTTCCTGTCAATGTACTTTGTCTTTTTTTATTGGACTACTAATCATTTATTTATGATTTGTTGGAACTACTCATATTTTAAATATGTCAAGTGAATTGCAAGCACTTGTTGATGATTTGATATTTGCTTTTTACACATATTCATGGTATCCTCTGAAAAAGAAAAGTTTTATATTTTAACAAATTCCAATCCACAAATTTTTTTTTTAATTTTCTGTTATTGGTTAGGGCTATGTTTGGATATTTAATTTTAACCGTAATGTTGCAAGTGATATTTGTCTATGGTATTTTTTCTTTATATATTGAAAAAGTGTATTTGACATCCACTATGGAATTAATATTTATTAATGACATATTATACCTTTGTGCAACTATAAAATACATATAGCCAATTATCTGAACACCATTTTATGAACTGTTTATCACTTATCCACTGATTTGAAACACTATCTTTATCATATATTGGATTTTAGGTTTATTGAGATTATGTAACATGAAATTATTTAATTATGAAATTATGTGAATTCAAGCATGACAGTCAGCTCTTCTTCCCCAACACTACCCTGTAAAAGGGTGGATGGAATAATTGCTTCCCTATGGCTTAAGTGTATGAGAGGTATCCAACATGGTCTTGATGAAGTGGGAACTACACAGAAACTGTTTTTGGTCCTGAAATGTACTCCAGCTTTACCAATTTGTTCTACACATATACCATTGAGGGTAGAAGCTGAATTTTACTAATGATTATATTTACACTACTTAACATTGTGCCAGATACGGAGTAGATGCTTAGAAACATGTTTAATAACTTGTTTTATTGCTAGAGACCTAATTATCTGCTGTAGTGGTGCTATCTCATTCAGAATCATTTTGACCAGCCTTTCTCCATCATGAATAAAACACTTATTTACACACTTGTGTACATGCACACGTGCATAGAAACACACACACCCTTTGCAGAGACAAACTGCATTGAAAGCATGTACAAACATTATAGTATTTTTGTTGATTCTGACCTGATTCTGATTCTATTGTATACTTTTTCATTCTGATCACAATAACAATAAAAATAGAAAACTATAAGTTGTGAAGCTGGAAGATGCAGAACATGAAAGATCGAATTACCAATTTTTTATTTCTATTTTCTTTAGTTGGCTGCTGATAAAATCAGAAAAGAAATGGACACAAAAATGAAAGTATGCAACATGTGTGCGTGTGTGTGTATCACATGCACTCGTTTCCATGATGTACATATGGAATTTCATAACCAGCCAAACTAAGCTTCATAAGTGAATGAGAAATAAAATCCTTTACAGACAAGCAGATGCTGAAAGATATAGTCACCATCAGACCTGCCTTCCAAGAGCTCCTAAAGGAAGCACTAAACATGGAAAGGAAAAACCAGTACCAGCCACTGCAAAAACACACCAAAATATAAAAACCAATGAAACTAGGAAGAAACTGCTTCAACTAATGTGCAGAATAACCAGCTAGCATCATGATGACAGGATCAAATTCACACATAACAATACTAACTGTAAATATAAATGAGCTAAATGCCCCAATTAAAAGACATACACTGGCAAACTGGATAAAGAGTCAATACCCACAGGTGTGCTGTATTCAGGAGACACATCTCACTTGCAAGGACACACATAGGCTCAAAATAAAGGGATGCAGGAATATTTACCAAGCAAATGGAAAGAAAGAATAAAAAAGCTGGAGTTGCAATCCTAGTCTCTAATAAAAGACTTTAAACCAACAAGGATAAAAAAGGACAAAGAAGGGCATTACATAGTAATAAAGGGATCAATGCAACAAGAAGAGCTAACTATCCTAAATATATATATATGCCAAATACAGGAGCACCAGGATTCATAAAACGAGTTCCTAGAGACCTACAAGGAGACTTAGACTCCCACACAATAATAGTGGGAAACTTTCACAACCCACTATCAATATTAGACAGATCAACAAGAAAGGAAATTAACAAGGATATTCAGACTTGAACTCAGCTCTGGTCCAAGTGGACCTAATAGATACCTACAGAACTCTCCACCCCAAATCAACAGAATATACATTCTTCTCAGCACCACATAGCACTTATTCTAAAATCAACCACATAATTGGAAGTAAAACACTCCTCAGCAAATGCAAAAGAATGAAAATCATAACAAACAATCTCTCAAACCACAGTGTAATCAAATTAGAACTCAGAATTAAGAAACTCACTCAAAACTGCACAACTACATGGAAACTGAACAACCTGCTTCTGAATGACTACTGGGTAAATATCAAAATTAAGGCAGAAATAAATAAGTTCTTTGAAACCAATGAGAACAAAGACACAACATACCAGAATCTCTGGGATACAGGTAAAACAGTGTTTAGAGGGAAATTTACAGCATTAAATGTCCACATTAGAAAGTGGGAAAGATCTAAAATAGACACCCTAACATCACAATCAAAAGAAGCAATGGAAAACACATTAAAAACCTAGTATAAAACAAGAAATAACTAAGATCACAGCAGAACTGAATGGGAGAGAAACACAAAAAAACCTTCAAAAAAAAATCAATGACTCTGGGAGTGGGTTTTTTGAAAAGATTAACAAAATAGATAGACCGGTAGCCAGACTAACAAGGAAGAAAAGAGAGAAAGATCAAATAGATACATTAAAAAACGATAAAGGGGATATCACCACTGATCCCACAGAAATACAAACTATTATTAGAGAATACTGTAAACACCTCTACACAAATAAACTAGAAAATCTAGAAGAAATGGATAAATTCCTGGACACATACACCCTCCCAAGACTAAACCAGGAAGAAGTCAAATCCCTGAATAGACCAATAACAAGTTCTGAAATTGAGTCAGTAATTACTAGCCTACCAACCAAAAAAAGCCCAGGACCAGATGTCTTCACAGCCGAGTTCTACCAGAGGTACAAAGAGGAGCTGGTACCATTCCTTCTGAAACTATTCTGAACAATAGAAAAAGAAGGACTCCTCCCTAACTCATTTTATGAGGCCAGCATCACTCTGATTCCAAAACCTGGCAGAGACCCAATAGAAAAAGAAAATTTCAGGCCAATATCACTGATGAACATCGATGCGAAAATCCTGAATAAAATACTGGCAAGAGAATCCAGCAGCACATCTAAAAGCTTATCCACCATGATCAAGTTGGCTTCATGCCTGGCATGCAAGGCTGGTTCAACATATGCAAATCAATAAACATAATCCATCACATAAAGAGAACCAATGACAAAAACCACATGATTATCTCAATAGATGCAGAAAAGGCCTTCAATAAAATTCAACACCCCTCATACTAAAAACTCTCAATAAACTAGGTATTGATGGAACATATCTCACAAAAATAAGAGCTATTATGACAAATGCATAGCTAATATCATGCTAAATGGCAAAAAGCTGGAAGCATTCCCTTTGAAAACTGGCCCAAGAGAAGGATGCCCTCTCTCCCCACTCTTATGAACATAGTATTGGAAGTTCTGGCCAGGGCAATCGAGTAAGAGAAAGAAATAAAAGCATGCAAATAGGAAGAGAGGAAATCAAATTGTCTCTGTCTGCAGATGACATGATTGTATATTTACAAAATGCCACCACCTCAGCCCAAAAATTCCTTAACCTGATAAGCAACTTTGGCAAAGTCTCAGGATATAAAATTAATGTGCAAAAATCACAATCATTCTTATATACCAATAACAGACAAGCAGAGAGCCAAATCATTAGTAAACTCCCATTCACAATTGCTGTAAAGAAAACAAAATACCTAGGAATACAACCTACAAGGGATGTGAAGGACCTCTTCAAGGAGAACTACAAACCAGAGCTCAAGGAAATGACAGGACACAAACATATAGAGAAACATTCCATCCTCATGGATAGGAAGACTCAATATCATGAAAATGGCCATATTGCCCAAAGTAATTTATAGATTCAATGCTATTCCCATCAAGCTACCATTGACTTTCTTCACAGAACTAGAAAAAAACTATGTTAAATTTCATATGGAAGCAAAAAAGAGCCTGTGGAGCCAAGGCTAACCTAAGCAAAAAGAACAAAGCTGGAGGCATGACGCTGCCTGACTTCAAACTATATTACAAAGCTAAAGTAACCAAAACAGCATGGTGCTAATATCAAAACAGATATATAGACCAATGAAACAGAATAGAGGCCTCAGAAATAACACCACACATCTACAACAATCTGATCTTCAACAAACCTGACAAAAGCAAGCAATGGGGAAAGGATTCCCTATGTAATAAATGGCGCTGGGAAAACTGGCTAGCCATATGCAGAAAAGAGAAACTAGACCCCTTCATTATACCTTATAAAAGAATTAACTCAAGGTGGATTAAAAACATAAATGTAAAACCTAAAACTATAAAAACCCTAGAAGAAAACCTAGGCAATATGATTCAGGACATAGGTGTGGGCAAAGACTTCATGACTAAAACACCAACAGCACTTGAAACAACAGCCAAAATTGACAGATGGAATCTAATCAAACTAAAGAGCTTCTGCTCAGTAAAATAAACTATCACAAGAGTGAACAGGCAACCTACAAAATATGAGAAAATTTTTGCAATCCATCCATCTGACAAAGGTCTAATATCCAGAATCTAGAAGGAACTTAAACAAATTTACAAGAAAAAAAAACAAACAACCCCATCAAAAAGTGGGCAAAGGCTATGAACAGACACTCCTCAAAAGAAGACATGTATGTGGCCAATAAACATATGAAAAAAGCTCATTATCACTGGTCGTTACAGAAATGCAAATCAAAACCACAATGACATACCATCTCACACCAGTTAGAATGGTGATCATTAAAAATTCTGGAAACAGCAGATGCTGGAGAAGATGCAGAGAAATAGGAACACTTTTACACTGTTGGTGGGCTTGTAAAATAGTTCAACCATTGTGGAATACAATGTGGTCATTCCTCAAGGATATAAAACCAGAAATACCATTTGACCCAGCTATCCCATTACTGGGTATATACCAAAGGATTATAAATCATTCTACTCTAAAGACACATGTACACATATGTTTATCATGGCACTATTTAAAATAGCAAAGACTTGGAACCAACATAATGCCCATCAATGATAGACTGGATGAAGAAAATGTGGCACATATTCACCATGGAATACTACACAGCCATAAAAAAGGATGAGTTCACGTCCTTTGCAGGGATATGGATGAAGCTGGAAACCATCATCCTCAGCAAACTAACACAGGAACAGAAAACCAAACACTGCATGTTCTCACTCATAAGTGGGTGCTGAACAATGAGAACATGTTGACACAGGGAGAGGAACATCACACACTGGGGTCTGTAGGTGGGTGGGGGGAAAGGGGAGGGAGAGCATTAGGACAAATAGCTAATGCATGTGGAGCTTAAAACCTAGATGACGGGTTGATGGGTGCAGCAAATTACCATGGCACAAGTATACCTATGTAACAAACCTGCATGTTCAGCACATGTATCCCAGAACATAAAGTAAAATTTTAAAAAATGAAAGTATGCAATATGTGTATGTGTGTGTATACATACATATAAAACAAGCACTCATTTTCATTATGTACATATATGCACATTATGAGTGTGAATATATGTTAAATAATATCCTATCAGTTTTGTATTTGTAACACATATATGGACATGCATATACAACAAATAGAGGTGTTTTGCAGAATAATTTCATTTATATTCATTTCATCAGCTAAGAACTAAAGAGAATTTAAATCAAAATCAATTATTCATTTACACGTGTTTTTAACCATCATCTCCCCCTTTATCTTCACTTTTATGCCTCCTTGTATTGCCATTTTGTGACTTTTTTGCCATAAATTATACATATTTGGAACCGTCACTTTAAGAAATTCAATCTTTGGATAAGATCTCTAAGATTGATTTAGTATGAATACGTGTGTGGGCACACAGTTTACAACGAAAGGTAAGTTTTAAATATATGTGTACACTTATCAAAATAATTCACATAAAATCTCTGAATAAAATTATCTGTATGCTTTTTCTGTCAATAAAAGCAGTATAGTATAATTCTTGGTAGTAAACCTGTTTGTTTTCATTCTGTTGCCTACCACGTGACCTGCCATGTTGGTATAAAACATCGATCATTTGATATTTTACTACAGCAAATAATAGTGATCCCCACGAAATAATAAATAAATCAGTGAGTTTCAAGGAAATAAGTTTTTGGATGGATCAGATAATTTGAAGTTGTTAGTTTATTCTCCAGCAAGGTGAAAGAAAAAAGCTGTTAGTTTGTTCTCTATCAGGTGAACGAAGATGAAAACTAAAGTTCTCAAGGCCAGTGCATAATAATAGTGCTGTATACTGTGCATCAATCACCATTACCAAATACCTATATTGCCAAATATTTCATGTACCGCTTTAGTGGTGATTAATCAATGTGCCATGGCACTGAAACTGAAACGAGACTTTGTAGTACAAGTGATATTCAAAGGGTTTTGAAAATTTATCAGCTCTATAGATATAGATGAAAATTTATCATCATCTATCTAGAAATCCTGTTTTTATAAATGTTACCTAGCCAAATATTGGTTTTATTTACTTAATATTTAGAAAACATGAGTTTAGTAAAAATTGTTCAGATTTTCTTAATGTAGTGTGTGAAATTACTATGTAATTATACAAGAAATATGCTACACAGCTGAATACACAAATAGGTCAGCAGAGGGAGCAAAAGGTGCCTTTCCCCTATAATCCACAGCAACATCACCCGCTCTTCTCTCTACATCATCGATGTATGTTATCTAAAGTCCTGTGCAAATGCCACCACAACACGAGTCCTCTATCTAGCCTTGCCTTCTTATCAGAAGCAGCTCGAAAGCCCCGATAATTCTAGAACCACTGAAAAATACACACTTGTTGCAAGGATTGAAAAGCCTCATATTGCAAATTCAGAATTCACAGTATTGAAAAAATTCATAGTTTTTTTAAAGTTACAATAATGTGAACTATATAAAATGAATTATGCTGGGATCAGATGACTCTCTTCATTCCAGCCTATCTTATATTTTCTCATTAATTTCTCCACATAGTCACAACAACAGACTATTACATTTCATTAATGGCTATTTTATAATAAATGATCTCAATAGCATTTCTGAACCCTCTGCTGTTCTGGTTTTACATAACTCTTGAATTTTTGAATGAGTTCGTTTTTGATTGAAAAAGACCTGACTCTTATGCTTAGAAAAGCCATCATTTCTTTCTGTAAGCTTTCCGTCTTCTATAAGCTTTACATGTTCCATACGCAAACATTCGCTGGTTTGGTGATCAAACTAGAGAGGCAAATTCAGTTAATAATAACAACGTCATTTATCATCCTCAAATCTAGTGTTATGGATAATATGACCTCCACAAGGAGACGGTTGCACGAGCGACAAGAGAAAGACAATCAACAGTTTTTTACTCATACCAAGATATGTCCACACACACTTGTTTCAACAGTCAAAGTAACGCCATATGTCCCCAGTGATGTGGGTGGGCAAAAGGAACAGTTGGCCTGCTAATGAGGGCCATATGTACACGCAGCCTATCGTACCATCCTTCTTACTTATGGTTGCTGAAAACTCAGTGGAAGAGCTTGCTCTGAGGAATGGCATGGCTGGAGGAGGAGAGGCTTCCTTAACAGCAGGAAAGGACCATTTGTTGTACAACTACTGTATCTCTGAAACTGGGAGCTAAAGATATGCATGTACGTTACTCATTCTCATTAAGAGTTACTTACGCATCCGTAGAGTTCTTTACTCCAGTTTCACCTTCTTTCACTAAATTCTTTTGCATTTATGTGCAAAGGGATTTTGGGCCCTTTTCAAAAATTACTTTTCCTAATCAATCTTGTTAATTTGATGTTCATTTACATCGGCTTCTCTTTATTTTTAGCTTGATTTCCAGAAAAATTATACTTTCTTTGACATTGTTAAATGTTACAATATTAAAAGAAATGAAAAAGACTTAAAAACTTAGAATATTTGAATGAGGGTTTCTGGAAGGCAGAGAGAACAATAAGGCAAAAATACTTACTGCACTACTGTTCCAAAGTAAAAGAAAAACAAAGATTTTAAAAATGATTATAGCAGCTTTGTATCTCAACCAGGGTTTCCTTTGAAATTTCTACAACTGCAAACACTATTCAGCAATTTGCACTGATTATAAAATTTATTGTTTTAAGGTCAATTGTGATACTATGATCAGATAATATAATTTACTTTACTCTTAATGGCTTCATTTTGACAAATGAGGGAGCTTTCAGGAAGGACAATGCTCCCTGCACAACAACCAGTAAAGCAGGTCACATCCATTTTCAATATAATTTTAAGAAAAATGAAGGACAAACTACTTGTGAGACAGCAAGAATTCATTTGCATTAAATTAATTTGAACAGGGCATTTCAAGTTCTCTCTTGCAACAATGGAATAAAGGGGAAAATGAATCTATCTTATGCAATGATCCTCTTCTAGGTTACAGAAAGGTTTGAAATGCTGACATGACTATTTCTAAATTTCTTCTAGAAGTTTATGATTAGTGTCATAGATATAACTCATAAGATAAAATAGTCACAATGAATGTTTGTGAACTGCATCAATTGTGATGGAACTACTGTCTAACATCCCTTTGAAAATTTATATTCTGCAAAGGTTAAAAAAACACCAACCTTTCGACGCTTTCTTATATGGATGAGCTTTTGTCAACAAGAACTAAGCTTCACAATTAAGCACTATGGAAGATAATGTTCTATGTTAATTTAAACCTAACTAATCCAGGACTTGGCCTTGATAAATAATGGGTTTAATTAATATTTTTGACCCTAGCAGTGCAAATACTTTTACTTATATTTTACTAAAGCTAGTTTTGACAAATCTAAGGGTATTTAATTCATCAGTATCTGTTGTCAGATGAAAACTTCCCCATCAATACCTTCTAATGTGTCAAAAATAAACTGTCACCCCCACAGATACATTGTTTTTCCATGCGTAAGCAAGTACATTAATTTCAGGGTCTCAAGGCATAAAAGTGTTATTACCACTTGTGATAGGCTGCATAATAGTCCCAAAAGATGTTCTTCACCTGATCTCCAGGCCCTGGGAATGTGCTGCCTTACACAGCCAAAGGACTTGTAGATACGATTCATTTAAGGATCTGGAGACAAGGTGATTATCCCAGATCATCCATGTGAGTCCAAAGTAATCACAGGAGTCCTTAGATGAAGTGGAGAGAAGGACTCAAAGTTAAAGGAGGAGACAACGCGGAGACAGAAACAGAAATAAAAGCAACGCACCTTGAAAATGGAGGAATGGGGAAAAGACAATGAAGACAGGTGCCACCAGAAGCAGAAAATGCAAGAGAATGGATTCTCCCCTCAGCACCTCGAGAAGGAACCCACACTGCAGACACATTGACTTAGCCTAATTAAAGTGATTTTGGACTTGTGACCTTTGAAACTGCAAGACAATAAATATGTGTTAAGTTATGTAAATGTGTGGTAATTTGTTATAGCAGCAGTAATACAACTAATACACCGCTACAATAAGCAAAGGAAATAAAGTGCAATAGTGACAAACTTAAGGGATTCCAGAAAAGAGAAACGAAGTGGTAAACTCAATCACAGGATTATATTAGTAACTGTAGTATATGTTACTTGCTTACCCTTTCAATCACATTATTGCTGTAATTATCATTATCATCCAATGAATATGATTACACCAGTATGTATAACTTAGACATGAAAATTTTTTTCTATTTCACCATTCCCATAATTCCATGCAGCTACCCCTAAGCAACTCTGTATCTGATGAAGCTAATATTTTCAGGGAAAAATCTTCCATGTTAAGCAGAAAATTTACATCTAAAATTAAATTCTTTTAAGCCAGTCTGGGGACAATACCTAGAAAATTCAAACATTACTTCTCAAGAATACCACTAGCAGTGAGTTTGTGACGCTATGTTCCACCAACTGAATCAAAATTAATTTTAAATATTTTCAAAGCAATATTTTAAAAAATCGTGTACAAATTTTTTCCTCTTGGTAAAAATAAACCACTTCTCAACTACCCATTATATTTATGTTAATTACATGAAGTCCATACATGAATTATCATACCACAAATAGAAAACTATTTAAATAGAAAAATCTCACTTGGTGCTGACAGAATGACAGCATAAAACTGTTAAGCATGAGAAGAAAGTCGTTTGTGGTGTAAATATTTCCCTTTTCCTATCAAAGTGTGTCCTGTGATCTAGCGCTCTTCTCTCCACATGCTTAAGTACAGCAAAAGTTATAAAAACACTCTTTCTAGTTTTCTATACTTTAATGGTTGTAGAACATCAGAAGAGAATTAGGAGATGGGAATGTTTTGTGCTTGACATTGCATTTGAGGGGAAAATAAAAACTTGGACGTAGTATGTGGGATGTCTCCACAGTAATACATGGGAGGGCAAGAAAAAAATGCTATCAAATTTCTACCATGCGCTGAACCCCTTATATAAACAAATATCCAGCCTTTCTAATGTACTAACAACCACTCTTCATAGCAGGTATTCTATTCCCAGCTTGTAGGTAAGAAACAAAGCTTCAGAAAGGGATCTTCACCAATTTCACACAGTCAATAAAAGGCAGAACTAGGGCAAATATCACTAATAAAAATAGCAATCTAATCCTAATTGGACCTGGCACTGTTCTAAGAAGCAAATCATTAACAAAGGATTTTGAGTTACCATACTCTTAGTCTCCCCGTTTTACAAAAGAAGCAACTGAGGTAAAGTGAGGCTATGCCGTTTCTTTTCAAGCTCATATACCTAACAAGATACCACTTTAATCATGGGTCTCTGATAGATCGTGTACCTCATTTCTAGCGTTTGCTGAGATTTTTCTTATTAACCCTAAGCAAGTATTTGATCCCTGGTAAGTATGCTGTAATTTTTTCACCGCTCATTCTTATCACAGTTCTTCAAGAAAAGTACAGTTCAACACATTTGTCCTATTTGGTTACAAATTTTGAAATTCAAAATATGTATCACACTAAGCTGTTAGCTCCATTTGGAATTTTAAAAAACTAAATTTTTCACTCAGTTAAAAATATTGCATTGTTTACTCCCATATCTACAATATAGCTTATAAGTGTATATTTGTATTGAAAACATAATTTTCTATAACTTTTACAGTATTTAAATATTATTTAAGGTTTTAATATTTAAATATTTAAATAATACATTTAAAAACATAGTTCAACAAGTCCGAATAATCCATCACTTACTTATGACAGAATATTTGTTCAGTATGTTCTCTTTGTTCACTCTTGTGTAATATATCCTATTTTAAGAATCAAAAACTTCTCTTAATGTCAACACTACAGCCTCTTCACAATTCCTACTGATTCCTAATTACCCTTCAGGAGCAAATAAAATGAATTTATCCCAAATTTCTTTGCTTTGAAACAACTTCAGTGAAAATGGTGGTTGTCAACCATATCTAACATTCATATATCCCATTGTTTTCTGCATTAAATTTCATCTAATACTCCCTTATGCCATCAGTGTCACTACAAAGGGGGACAGGGGATGAATCTCATCATGAACAAAGGTATATACACTAGATCTTAGGATGTTCAATCATCTCCTTACTGTATTATGTCCCATCTGAACTACTCATATTAAAATGAGCAACTATATGAACATGGAACTTTTAAGAAAGGATGTTCAAAAATTAATTCATATCTTGTACAAATTTGTACCCAAGAAAGCATGACCTAATAGGCATCACATATGTGAATGAAAAAATTCACTTTCAGCAATGAATGTTGATGACACTCCTTTAGCAAGAGTTGTACCGAGCTACCCACAATTCCTCAGCACTCACTATTCTCATACATGCAGTCGGACAATGTCCAAGGGTGCAGTGATTCTGTCCAGAGGCTTTTCTGGGCCGTTAGAGCTGTCTCAGCCTGTGTACAGGGTTATACCGACACTCTAGGGCATTCATGACTCTGATCACTGGAGCAGCCCTGTACTAACTGCAAATTTATGGAGGAAACTTTCAAGTCCTCTTGCCCCCCAGTTGGGGTAACTCTGTTACCTATTTCATGTGGTCTCAGTTCTCCAACAAAAATGACCTCGGCCTGCTCATCTTACTTCCATCTCACTACATGGCACAACTAGAAGTTGACTAGGTATTCTGCTTTAATGTATATGCAAAGCCCTCTTGTTCAGGAATGTTTGTAGAATAATATTTCTAAATTAGGAATACAATTGGTCTTGTTCTTTCCTGAGGGATAAAATGTCATCTCTCTTCTTCTCTCTCTCTCTCCTTTCTTCCTAACTCAACTAACCCTCTATCTGAAAGAATTACAAAGGAAGAAATATAGGGCATTGCTTAGCATTCTCAGGAGGATTGGAAATGTTGGAATGACAGCGAGTATCACACATTCACTGCTTGAAGTATTTTGTAGGATCCAAGGGAAGAGAAAATTTTGACATTCCAGAAAATTTAAGTCATCCTTTTAATATCAGGACCAGAAAGAAACAGGTCACATGGGCAAGAGCGATAAAACTAATTATCTTGACTCTTTCCAGAATACCTGAGCTATAAATGTACAGGGAATCCTGTAATCAGATGCAAAGTTGTGTATAATATACTTAGTTCCCAAATGTAACTAGGAATTTTATGTATATAATGTGAAAAATCGTTCCAAAGTATTTGAGACTCCAAAAACTTTCCTAGCTAGCATTCAATATTCTTGCTTAACTTCTCCTTATACCCCTAACTGTATTGAGCATGCATAGACACACAAAAGCTAGGATCAACTATTACCGCTTAAGAAAGAAAAGGAGGAAAAAGGCTGTATTATAGGGATTTTGTTTTCTTCCTCAACTCTTGAAGAAGCCTATTTGTATCAGCCCGTGTCAGACAACAAAGTACTTATCAATAAAGATTTATGAATGTGGTCACATATGAAATATAAGAGCATTCAGTTTCTACCTCTCTTTTTCTCATAAATCCTACATCAGATATACATTAGCTATATCTGCCAATGTTTCCACGGAATCTTAAAGACTATTCACTGCAAAGCTGGCAGTGTAGCCTGAAAGCAAATTATGTCTGCGTTGCAACTTCACACTAAGTGGTTTAAAAATACAACTAAATGTGGCCTGTCTTTATCTTGATTATAAGACATAAATTATCCCAAGAATATTCTTAGTAAAAATTGAGTCTCCCTGTCAAGCCACTTCTATTAAGAAGGACACAGGTCAGTTTTTAGGAGTTTAGGTGTTATTTGGAAGTTAGGAGCATCTAAATATGGAATATAACTCCATAAACTTATAGTATATTTTATATCAAAGAGAAACGAGAAAAATAAGAAATGTTTTAACTATTTTTTCATATAGCATATTCATATATAATTACTTCAGTAGTCTCAATGTAGTCATGCAATTGTTTGGGTAAAGAACTAAACTTGAAGTTAAATAGCATAGGTCTGAATTCTTATGGTTTATAACATTCATATATTTTATATGTTCCAGAATAATATGTAATTTCTAAGTTTATAACATAATAATTACAGAAATGTAGGTAGAGTAATACTTCTGTGACACAGTCTCTTCATCTACAAAATGGAATTAATATTGCTTTTCTCCTTAAATTTATATTAAAAATTGGAGAAGTAATATATGTGAAAGAACCTTACATTAAATATGCAAGTTTTATTTGTTGAATTCAAACAGTCATTAAAGAAAGAACAAAATAAAACATTACATTTGGATTAACAAAGTAGATACATATATCTCAATCTGAGAAACCTTTAAGCTCTCTTGACCATAAAATGACATTGGATCCTAAAAGAGAATTTGGTAAATATTTGAAAGATATTTCAATTTCACACCTAAATGTTGATTCTGACATTTATTTCCTAAACTTATCATTTGTATACTTACCTGCTATTAAATCCACAGGGGTCATGTGACTAACTGTATGCCCACCGATTTTATTGACAGGTATTCAGCAAGGCCCACAAAGTAAGTATTGAATTTTTTAAAAAAACAGACCCAAAACACCTAAAAGCAAAACACTTAGTAAATTCTTATAATCATGAAGATCACAAATTAGTGCTATTAGTGAGAAAAAAACTTCTAAACCAAATAAAGTCCTAATACCTCCAAGGAATTTTGTCTCTCTGATACACACACACACACACACACACACACACACACACGATTAAAAAAAATGAAGGATATGTAAAAAAATAAATAAATGAAGGAAGTTCTGTGGGAAATGTCCATAATTTCATGCCCAGAATTTCTCTATCAATCTCTTTCCCCAAAGTTCTTCCAAGAAAATAAAGTTGCCTTTCTCTCAACGTTAACTCATCACTTTTCTCATAGCATTTTCAAAAGAAATATTTCCTGTCAGCCGGCCACTTAAACTTTGTGCTGTTAAAGAAATCCAAAAGGGTATCAATTTTGCAACAAAGGATAAAGAGGAGACGAAGTGAACCAACATGGCTTTTAAGCTAAATTGCCGTCACCTGTCACAGGTTGTCTAGCGAGCCTCAAGTTCCCTCTAATAAGCTTATGGAGGGTGCGGAGCAAAGGCACCTCAAGGTGCTCTGCGGGTTCTCCCCTGGTAAATTAGGCTGAAAGGAAGAGAGTCCCACCCCCCACCCCCAAACTTGGAGACCAGGGCTGCCCTACCGCATGCTGTGCCCAGACCTCCTACTTCCACGCCCTTCCAGTCCTTTCCTCGGCTTGGAAAATTGGGCGTGAGGCAAGCAAAAGGAAGGACAGAAGGCCAAAACGGGCATCCGGGAAGCCAAATTTCTGTCTCAAAAGCTCGTCTAGAAACGCATACATAGCGCCTGCCTTGGGGACATCTCCTAAAACCCCGTTCACTGAAGCTAATTCCTCCCGAACGCCCCCACGCCGGCTGAGGATCGCAGCCGCCCATCCGCCCCTCCAGCCTGTGCAGCCGCCCCCAAAACCTCCCGTGAATCGGGAAATGTCAAGGCAGCAGCTCCTGGGGAGCCGAGCAGCCTCGCCAGTTCCACGTCTCTGGTTCGAGGCCCCTCGCTTCACCTCTTTGGGGAACTCACCTGGAGTCAGGTTTAGACGGCAGCCTCCACCCAGGGGACCGGGAAGCGGCCCCGGGAAGCGCCGCCGCGTCCTGTGAATAACGAGCGCAGCGCAGCGGAGCAGCTCCCCCCGGACCGGCCGCTCCCCGATTCCTCCTGCTCTGTCCGGGAACCGTCCCTCCGTTCTTTCCTCTCCCTCCCCTGCCTGCAGCCGCCGCGCTCCCTCCTCCTGCTGGCGGCGCAGGGCTGTGCTTCCGCCTCCCTCCTGCGGGCGCACGAGCTGCCCGCGCTGCTAATGAGCAGGCTCCAGGCTCCGCCCCGCCAGGGGTGCGCACACGCCCCACGCCGGAGACGAGCTCCCGGGAGCGGAGCTATGGATACGCCTGGTGCGGCCGCTGGAGAAATGAACTGGAGGAGGCATCCAGCATCTCACAATTTCTGGCCACTCAGCTTAACTAAGCCATAACCCCAGACTTCTTCCTAAATCTCCAGTAATTTACAGGTGCTGAAAAGTCAATGAGGGGTTTGAGCACAATCTGTGTTAACAGTATTGCCAGTATAGAGATGCTAATCTGGCTAGATTATAGGGATGAAATGTTCAAGGGACGGTATATGATTCTTTCTGGTTGTTATTTTGACATATTTTGGCTATACTTACAGATCTGTAAAATAAACCAGCAATCTTCTAATCATGACAACACAGATTCCTAATTGAAGGCAGCTGATACTTATTAAATACCAGGCTCTGTTTAATAGGCTCTTTTTTCCCAGCTGACCTTTACTACAATTCTGTGAGCACTACTAGCACCCCTATTCTATATTTTAAGAATTTGGGACTAACTTTTAAAACAAGACGGTCTTAAAACAAGACTAAGGAACATGTCCAACCTTGCAGAGATTCTAAGTTTCTGAGCCTAAATAATAACTGAAATCTGTAGCTCCCACCACCCATACCCTGTGTATTATGTGTTGCAGCATCTTGGATGGTGCTGTGTAACTGAACCAACAAAGATAATAGGACCATCAGCAAATACACACCACGAGACTAATGAATACCTAGAATCCTAGTGAGACTTGTAAATAGTCAAGCACCCTAAGTAACAATAGTTCAAGTGCATGCTAAATATGGTGATTACTTATAAAAGAACAGCAACCAGTATGAGTGAAGACAGGCAAATAATGTTCAAAATGTTCAGAATCAATGTCCAGCCACTTATGAGTTGAATTCCCCACTCTAAAAAAGAGGCCAGATGTGATGTATTCTAAGAAGTCTACAATGGGCGTGGTCTTTTTGCAACCAAAAAGGGCTTTTTAAACACTTGTTTCCCATTAAGAATATGCAATAGCTAATTAATATTAAATCTGAAAATCAATAATAACTTATTTCAACTAACCTTACATGAAAAAATCATTACTCATTCACGCTTTTAGAATTAGATTAAATAGCATTGAGTATCAAATTTACTTCAACCCATAGAAATAATAGACAGTTAATTAATAAAGTAAGTAATTTAATTAACTTTACTTCTGTGTCATGATGTATTTTTCCTTAGGAAAAGGATAAGATATTTTTTCCATGGCATAAAATACTAGAATATGACTTTTATATTTTTCTTCATGAAGATTAAAGAATTAATAAAATAAGTACAGACATATTTATTGTCAACAAATCTATCCAGATCATTCATTCTCCACTCAAGAAATTATGCTAGGCAAGCTTTATTTCTCCATATGTACAAGGCAATTCAGAGGTCAAAAATTTGAAAACACTTCAATGAACATCAACCATTAATTAACTAAGAGTAGATTTTATTTATAAACAACTTTAAAAGACTATAAACAAGGTATAACAAACTTCTACTTTATCAGTACTGCTACTCCTGTTGAACACAAAGATATATAATTATAGTTTTCTCCCTATTTAAAATATTTATTGATTCTGGCATAATAATGTCATACTCATCCCTCAATAATCAGTGTACATGGAACCAGAAATCTTTTCTTTCACCTAGTCAATGTAAGTATTTCTGTGTTTTGCATGTTAACACTCTATTTATTCTGTGTTTCTAGTGCTTATCCTCAAAATTTTTATAGTTCCGTTCACATATGAATTCTACCAATCAGCACTATATATAAATAATGCAACGTATAAAATGTGTTAAATAAATGGATGTAAGGTTTATGCTAAATTTTTCACATAGTAAGTACTTCAAAACCCTTATTATTTTTCCTTAAGCTTTTATGTGCATATATTTTATCTCTCCAACTAAAGAATAAACTTCTAAATAAGAATAGTTTTGTCTATAAATTTTACGCATTTTAATACATTATTAATCTAAAACCTTGGACTAGAGTTTGGAATTCTTTTATGTATTCATTTATTGATTCAAAAAATAGGTGTCCATGCCATTTTTTCTAAACCTTGTGCAAGACGTAGGGTATACAATGATGTCCAGACTTTAGAGTCCTTGACCTCATGGAGTTTAAAGTGCAGTAATATACAGTAATTTTAAAATCTATTTATTATTATTTAAAACAATAAATGAATACATTCTTGTCGAAAAGAAATGAAAAGTCTGTCTGAATTCCCTGGCCAAGGCCAAAACATGAAAGCAAAAGTGCTGCCTGAAAACAGTGCAAGCCACTCTCCAGAGGGTTTCTCTGTTGAAACGGAACATCGCATTATGGAAATAATGAGAAAAATTAGTAACTGTGCAAACGACAGCACATATGCATCTTTGTGGTTTCTGACCTTTTAGCATCATCGAAGCAAGACCACAAACCTTTCAACACCATGCGTGGTATTAATCTTGCACAGAATATAATGTTTTCACATATTTTATTCTGATTTCCTACAAAGTAATTTCAATTTCTAGCTAAAGCTAATGGATTTTTCTAGTGAAAACATTGTGTACCGAATGACTTTCCAGTGAGATCCGCGTACCATGCGCCATTTTCATGTTTGTGCTCATTTCTCTGAAGTCTGTTTGCCTTTAATTCACCATAATAAAATTCCTTGTGTACTTTTATTGGCAAACATCGCATAGTGACACTTGCATCCAAATGTAATTCCATTTGAGCTTGGCAGTGTTTGCTTTTTTATCAGAAGAGGAAAGTTAGAGGGAACAAGGGGCAAAGATGTGTGTAAGAATATCTGAGGGGCCATCACAGCTTCATCACAAATTCAAGATTTTTTTGAAACATTAGACAAGGGACTGACAGCCATGCCCTGGGATGGCTGAAACAGTTCACAACCTGCTCATGTTTATGACCAAAATCATCACCTAAAATGAATTCAATGTGTAAATATCATAATATTGTTTGTGTATAAGTAATCATGAAGCAGTTAGGGAAGGGAGTATAATCTAGTAAGAAATTGGAACAAAAAGTGTTAGACAAAATTCAAGAAGATTTAAAAGAAGAAAATTAACCTGTCTGATCTGAACAGAATTGGAAAAGCACATCAATCATAGCTCTATACATTGACCATAGACTTAAAGCATAACATAAAAATAAAGAAGGCAGATAACTCAGGAAAACATTTCTATTAAATCTACTCCGTAAAGTTTTCCCATACTTTTATTTTACTAACAGGAGCATACATTTAAATCTGACAAAATCATATATATTTTGTTGATTCAATTTGTAGCAGATAGAGGAGCATGTCCCAGTGCTATGACAGTGAGTTGTCACTATAACATACCACTGCTTTACATCTTACCCACAGGCTAAAATGTTTACCCCTAGAGTCGTGACTTTGTATATGACAGGAGATTGCTACTAAAAGTAAATATATTTGGCTGAAGGGTAGATACATCTTTAGGCCATTATATCATTCACTAAAATTTAGCAGGCATTTACATATTTACCTGCTTAGTTCATATGACAAATATGTTTGAGAGACTGCCATATACAAAAAAAAAAGATGGAACCATCTTACAAATTTAGAGATTACTTAAAGAAATGGAACTGAAGGGTTAACTGTGATGGCAAGAATGAAGAGAGCAAAACCAGAGGGTACTTCAAGGAGAACAGGCATGAGAGAGGCATTATAATTTGGAGGGTGCTATGATTTGAACCTATGTGCCCATCCAAAGTTTGTATGTTGAAACTGAAATCCCAGGACAATGACATCAAGAGATGGGGCTTTTGGTTAAGTGATTAAGTGAAGAAGGATCCACCCTCATGAATGAGATAAACGTCCTCATAAAAGATGCTTTAGAGGAATGCCGGGCTCCTCAGTCTCTTCTGCCATGTCCTTACATTGTCTGTTTTTGCCCACTTTTGTCACGTGAAGACGAAGCAAGAAGGTGCCACCTCGGGACCAACTGCCAAATCTCCGCTGCCTTGATTTCGGACTTAGCCCCAGAACTGTGAGAAATACATTTCTGTTTTTTATGAATTACTCAATCTGTGGCATTTTGTTATAGCAGCATACAGACAAAAACAGGGTAAACAGCCTGGTGAGAGTGGATATTTTAGAAACTCGAGATGATTCAATGTCGCTGATTCTCCATTTTCTCATATGTAAAATGAAGGAAATAATGCTGATTACTTCATAGTTCATTGTGAAAATTAAATTAACTATGTAAATAAAGCAAGCAATATAGTTCCTTTTATCTAGTATATATTGTTTAAGTGTTGTTGTCATTACATGAGGAAAACAAGAACTTCCCCAAACAGAAGGATGTGGGAACCAAATCTAAGATATAAGAAAGGACCAAAGTTCACTGTGACAATCTGGTCAAGCGCTGGTTAGGGAAGATAGCATAATGTTACGCATAGATATTATTTTAGGATAATTTTCCTCCACCCCGGACTCCTCTAGCACTTTCCCTACGTCTCTCATTGCACTTCTTAATTTGTCTCTTTAATTACGGTTATTTATATAAATCTTTTAGCTTCCTACAAAAATAAGCTTGTAGTGGGACAGATTCTTGAGGATCTATGTCAAAGCAATTTTTCTATTTCCTACAGCAAGTAACCCAGTAGTAATCACCCAGAATTTGTTAAAAGAATAAATATAGGAAGATTAATTTCCATTTTTTTCTTTGCTAATATTTAATCAGAATTATACCATTGTTAGGGAGGGAAAAATTATAAATTGAGGACATGAGTATTAACATTTAAATCTGTTATTCTGCTTTATTTTAGAGCTTGCCATGTTTTGTGATTAAAAAAAGAAACAGGACATTCTATATAGCTGTTGCAAAACGTGTGGTCTGTTGGTGAACTAGCAGCACCAGCATTATCAAGAGTTCGTTAGTTTGCAGGGCTACCGAGTCAGAATTCGCATTTTGACAAAACTCCAGGTGATTCATGCTCTGCATTTAAGTTGGAGAAGCACTGTTCTATAGTTCTCCTTATGTCCTAAATGCATTGTCAGTGAAAGAAAATACTATACGTATGATAATAATAACGGTAATATTAACAAAAATGTAACTATTAGTAATTTTATATGCTCTCCCAGATACTAAGTCCTTTATTTAATACTTGTGATAATTCTGCGAAGTTTCAATTGATATCACCTACTAAACTGATACTCAGAAATCTGAAGTAATTCTCCAAGGTCACAAAGCTAGTGAATCACAAACAAGATTTTTAAACTCTTGCTGCTTCATTCCAAAGACTAAACCGTTTCTAACTCACGGTTAATACATTTGCTTCTGCCTTCCATTTCCTAAATGTGGTTTCCTTTCTATTTCATTAACTTTACTTATACATGACTGATTTTTAACCCTCTCTAATATTTGCAGAATATGATGTACTATGGTTAATAAGGACAATACCAAGTAATATCATGTTGAGAAAGCGTGCAGAAGTAGCATCAAAAAACAGACTTTTTCCAAAATGTTTACTAAAAACGTTCAATAAAAACAAGATTTTCTACTTAGAATTTCTACCTTGCATAACTCAAATGGAGCATGGTTATTAAAATGACAAAAAAGATTCCGTAATTGCCTAAGAGATAAGAATAAGAATTGCTATATAAAAAAGCATAAATATGCCGTATGAATGACATCTATAAGAATCATGGCAGTGCTATTTGGTATTTAGTATTTAGTTCCATTCTGCAGCATGATCAAAAAGAAGCATCTGTATAGTTCACTGTGCATTATAGCACAATAAATCACCTCATTAGGCTCAGATATATGTAAAGATTTACAGTCTGGGAAAGTCCACTAGATATTCTTAATCACTTCTTAGACTGTACTGTCCCCCATATTTCTCTTTTTCTATAGAAAGGTTGCACATGGAAAGGCTTTATTTTAAATCCAGCAATGAATGGAATGTCTGTGAAGCAAGAAATAGATGGAAATTGACATTCTAAAAGAAAGTTTGGCTTCTGAAGAGATATAGCTGTGACCTTGGTCTTTTTGTTGGAGAGAAGTATTCCCTAGCCTTACTGTACTATTTTTCCCAAAGCACCCTCTCTATTATTCTCCCTTCATCTCTGGCTCCTATCATATGGCCCCTCCCTCATTCTATCTGGTGAGTTCTGAGAAAAATGCTTAAATTCTGCAGAGAAGATTGAGAACAATGCTAAATATTCCTCAGAGAAGCAAAATTTTATGTTAACAGTTTATATTTTCACATGAAATTGTCTATCTCTTCTCTCTGTCTCATGTGTGTATGTGTGTATGTGTATATATATATATATATACAGTATAATATACAGTAGATATGTATATATAGAGTATAATATTCAGTATATATGTATATATAGTATAATATACCGTATATATGTATATATATACAGTGTGTGTGTGTGTGTGTGTGTGTGTGTATATATATACTACCATTTACCTCCCAGGATATACGTCCTGAAATCTTAAAAGTAGAAAGCCCTCACAGGCCGCGGTTGCTCATGCCTGTAATCCCAGCACTTTGGGAGGCCGAGGCGTGCAGATCACCTGAGGTCGGGAGTTCAAGACCAGCCTGACCAACATGGTGAAACCCCATCTCTACTAAAAATACAAAAAATTAGCTGGGCGTTGTGTTGCGCGCCTGTAATCCCAGCTACTCAGGAGGTGGAGGCAGGAGAATCACATGAACCCGGGAGTCGGAGGTTGTGTGAGCCGAGACCATGACATTGCACTGCAGCCTGGACAATGAGAGCAAAACTCCATCTCAAAAAAAAAAAGGTGGAAAGGCCTTAAAAGACTTTTGAAAATGAGATTTGTCAAATATTTATTAGAGATGAAGAAAATAAGTGCGGACCCACACGTAACTTGTCTGAGGTCACAGAAGTAGGGACCCACATGTAACTTGTCTGAGGTCACAGAGGTAGTCATGCTGCAGCAGGCTTATTGGTTTTCCTCTATGACATGCATTATTATTGTTTTTGATCATTTCAAGAGGTTTCTAGTCGATAGTGGGACAAAATTTCTAATTTGGGAACCTAATTTTCTCTGCAAATCTTCTTTACATCTCTAGCTTATTAATACACCTCAGAAGTGTTACAGGAATTAATTCACAGGATTTTGAAGAATATTTTGAGGTATGCTGGAAAAAATCATGTCAAGTATCAATGATTAGAAACTAAACAATCAATATTAGATATTGTAAAATTATATTTAAACTTCCATATGGCATAAATAAGTTATTTTAATGTACAGTCGTTGTACTTTGTAAACTTGCATATAAAATATTTGAAAAAATAACTTTCAATATGTAAAATGTAAATATACAAAGGAAAGGATCGGAAAAAATAGGTAAAAATAATCAGGCTAAGAAAACACTACAGTGTCACCCTCAGAAGACTATAGAAGGATTCTCACCCTCGAGAAACATAGGAACTTGAACATGGAAATGACCCTCTGCTGGCCATATGATTATGGTACATAATTTTAAAAGGCTTTTAGAGAGAAGGGAAATGTTTTATTATGCATTCAGCACAGTGTTATGGTGATGTTTCTTAACTATCAGCTATTTTTAAAATTCCCATAATCTTTCTATAGATGACAAAGTTACATAAATATGAAGGATAAGAAGGGCCCCTGCAAACCTGATAATACAATTCTCTTTTCAATGATAACGTATTTCTAAGCGCGCATCTGCTAATCATATTGATGAGCATTTAGTGTTCTTTTACCTACACCTGTCAAAGTGGCTAAAGTAATCCTTCATGAGGAGATAATTTTTTCCTTTAGGTGAATTTTTCCGCATAATACTCTAACATTTCCAATTCCATTTTTCTCGAAAAAGTTTACATGATATACATATACAATTACTAAAACTTTGGCTGCATAAATAATTTAAATGGACTTTACTTCAAAGATAATATTTACTTTTAAAGTTGTAAACCTTTGAATCATCAATTAATTAGAATTATCTTTTTCTTTATAAATAAAGTTTTTTGTCCCTACATATTTATGATTTGGAAATTTTCACCTGGAAAATTTCATTTTCATTTGGATGCCTTGTCTTTAGTATAAAATTCAGTATTTCAATTTCAATATAATTTTTTGATTGATTTTTACCTGAAATTATGATAAAATAAGAAAAGTGAAAAATAGAGATAAACTTTAAGTACAATGTTATTTGTGCTTAATAATAAAATCAAGAAAGTAAAATATCTAAAATAATTATAACTATTTAAATAAACAAAGTATCATGTAATGGGCGAAATATTATTCTGGCTCGTTTTTGATTCTGACAGGTTGTTTACAGGTTCTGAAATTCAGTTTGCTCATCTCTAACATGAGGTTGAACTAGGTATGGCTTGTTTGGCTGAACTCTGTAAAGCTGGTCAAAAAAGTTGCATTTGCATTCTTCTTCCTGTTACTGTATACAATAGAATCCTTCCTGTTTCTACCATGAGATTCAGAACACAGTCTCTGACCTTTCTGAATAGTTTCCAAGTCTCCTTTTTCTCCTGAAGCCTTCTCATAAATGGCTCTACCATGCACACTGCTTGTCAACACCAAACTCGAGGTATACCTGATGTCATCCCTTCCTTTACCATCTTCCTACCTGTATCCAATCTGTAGCTCAACCATATCAAACTTGAGAAATCTCTCTAATGCATCCATTCTGCTCATTCTCTATAATAACCACTCTAGGTCAAACCACGGCCAAACCCATCAGTTCAGTTCAATATTTTGATGGATCCCTAATGTGTCTGCATATTTCCACTTCCCCCTTCTACCAGCTGTTCACTAGAAAGCAAAGAGAGTAATCACCAAAAAAAGAAAAAGAAAAAGAAAACAGGAAAGGAATAACATCAGGTCATTGCCCTAGAAAAATCTTGCAGAAGCTTCCCAATACTTGTGCAAGAAAGCTCACACCCCATATTCGGACCCCCTAACTCTAAATGAGTGTATAACCTCACGTCATGCATCGCTCACTTACTATGCTCCGGCCACCATGGACTTCTATTACTCATACACGCAGAACATTCTCCTGTTAGAAGGCCTTGTCATGTGTTCTTCAGGTTGCCTGGAAATCTCTCATCATCTTCTCCTCTTTCAGGCCTGAGATTAATTTCCTCAAACAGGTCTTTCTTGATCCCACCTTATCTCACTTCAACTTCAACCTCTTTTAAAGATCCTCAATCTGATTTTTCTTCATAGCATATATTATAATATGTCAATATCTCATCTATTTATGTGATTACTAACTTATACTGAGGAGAGCCTTTTGAATAGAATCTCAATAGGCCGAGTTTCTACAACTTTGTCCTCATACCTCAATTCCCAGCACTTGGCACAGGATCGAGTACAACAAACACTTACTGACTGGATAACGAACTACATGTACGATAAAATCAAACATTGTGGAATTGCAGGCATGTTCCCTTATTCTTATACTCCTATGCTTAAAGTGAAAATATATTCATGTTATATTGCTCCGAATGTCCACTACCAGTTTCTACAGAAACAGCGTTTCACAACTCCCCAATCAAAAGTAAGGTTCAAATCTGTTAGTGGAATGCACAGAACAGAAAGAAGTTTCACAGAATGATTCTGTGTAGTGTTTATTTGAAGATATTCCTTTTTCCACTATAGGCCTCTAAGCGCTAAGAATGTTCACTTCCAGATTCTACAAAAAGAGTGTTTCAGAACTGCACAATAAAAAGTAAGGTTCAAATCTCTCAGTTGAATGCACATATCAGGAAGAAGTTTCACAGAATGGTTCTGTGTAGTTTTTATTTGAAGATATTCCTTTTTCCGCTATAGGCGTCTTAGCGCTCCGAATGTCCACTTGCAGTTTCAACAGAAAGAGTGTTTCTGAACTGCTCAATCAAAAGTAAGGTTCAACCCTGTTAGTTGAATGCACAGAACAGAATGAAGTTTCACAGAATGCTTCTGTGTAGTTTTTATTTGAAGATATTCCTTTTTCCAATATAGGCCCCTTAGCGCTCCAAATGTCCACTTGCAGTTTCTACAGAAAGAGTGTTTCTGAACTGCTCAATCAAAAGTAAGGTTCAAATCTGTTAGTGGAATGCACAGAACAGAATGAATTTTCACAGAATGCTTCTGTGTAGTTTTTATTTGAAGATATTCCTTTTTCCAATATAGGCCTCTTAGCGCTCCGAAAGTCCAACTGCAGTTTCTACAGAAAGAGTGTTTCAGAACGACTCAATCAAAAGTAAGGTTCAAGTCTGTTAGTTGAATGCACAGAACAGAAAGAAGTTTCACAGAATTCTCCTGTGTAGTATTTATTTGAAGATATTCGTTTTTCCACTGTAGCCCTCTTAGCGCTCCGAATGTCCATTGCAGTTTCTACAGAAAGAGTGTTTCAAAAATGCTCAATCAAAAGTAAGGTTCAACTCTGTTACTTGAATGCACAGAAGAAAATGAAGCTTCCCAGAATGCTTCTGTGTACTTTCTATTTGAAGATATTCCTTTTTCCACTATAGGCCTCTTAGCCCTCCGAATGTCCACTTGCAGTTTCTACAGAAAGAGTGTTTCAGAACTGCTCAATCAAAAGTAAGTTTCAACTCTGTTAGTTGAATGCACAGAATAGAAAGAAGTTTCACAGAATGCTTCCGTGTAGTTTTTATTTGACGATATTTCTTTTTCCACAATAGGCCTCTTTACGCTCCGAATCTCCACTTGCAGTTTCTACAGAAGGAGTGTTTCAGATCTGCTCAATCAAACTAAGGTCCAAATCTGTTAGTTGAATGCACAGAACAGAAAGTAGTTTCACAGAAAGCTTCTGTGTAGTTTTTATTTGAAGATATTCCTTTTTCCACTATAGGCCTCTTAGCGCTCCAAATGTCCACTTGTAGTTTCTACAGAAGGAGTGTTTCAGAACTGCTCAATAAAAAGTAAGGATCAACGATGTTATTTGAATGCACAGATCACAAAGAGGTTTCACAGAATGCTTCTGTGTAGTTTTTATTTTAAGATATTTCTTTTTCCACTATTGGCCTCTTAGCGCTCCGAATGTCCACTTGCAGTTTCTACAGAAAGAGTGTTTCAGAACTGCTCAATCAAAAGTAAGGTTCAACTCTGTTAGTTGAATGCCCAGATCAGAAAGAAGTTTCACAGAATGCTTCTGTGTAGTTTTTATTTGAAGATATTCCTTTTTGTACTATAGGCCTCTTAGCCCTCCAAATGTCCAGTTGAAGTTTCTACAGAAAGAGTGTTTCAGAACTCCTCAATCAAAAGTAAGTTTCATCCTTGTCAGTTCAATGCACAGAACAGAATGAAGTTTCATAGAATGCTTCTGTGTAGTTTTCATTTGAAGGTATTCCTTTTTCCACTATAGGCCTCTTAGCGCTCCGAATGTCCACTTGCAGTTTCTACAGAAAGAGTGTTTCAGAACTGCTCAATCAAAAGTAAGGTTCAACTCTGTTAGTTGAATGCACAGATCTGAAAGCAGTTTCACAGAATGCTTCTGTGTAGTTTTTATTTGAAGATATTCAACCGGTACCAGCCACTGCAAAAACATGCCAAATTGTAAAGACCATTGTGGCTAGGAAGAAACTGCATCAACTAACGAGCAAAATAACCAGCTAATATCATAATGACAGGATCAAATTCACACATAACCATATTAACTTTAAATGTAAATGGGCTAGATGCTCCAATTAAAAGACACAGACTGGCAAACTGGATAAGGAGTCAAGACCCATCAATGTGCTGTATTCAGGAAACCCATCTGACGTGCAGAGACACACATAATCTCAAAATAAAGGGATGGATGGAGATCTATCAAGCAAATGGAATACAAAAAAAGGCAGGGGTTGCAATCCTAGTCTCTGATAAAATAGACTTTTAACCAACAAAGATCAAAAGAGACAAAGAAGGTCATTCCATAATGGTAAAGGGATCAATTCAACAAGAAGAGCTAACTATCCTAAATATATATGCACCCAATACAGGAGCACCCAGACTGATAAACAAGTCTTGAGTGACCTACAAATAGACTTAGACTCTCACACAATAATAATGGGAGATTTTAAGATTCCCCTGTCAACATTAGACAGATCAATGAGACAGAAAGTTAACAAAGATACCCAGGAATTGAACTCAGCTCTGCACCAAGTAGACCTAATGGACATCTACAGAACTCTCCACCCCAAATCAACAGAATATAAATTTTTTCAGCACCACAACACACCTATTCCAAAATTGACCACGTAGTTGGAAGTAAAGCACTCCTCAGCAAATGTAGAAGAACAGAAATTATAACAAACTGTCTCTCAGATCACAGTGCAATCAAACTAGAACTCAGGATTAAGAAACTCACTCAAAACCGCTCAACTACATGGAAACTGAGCAACCTGCTCCTGAATGACTACTGGGTACATAATGAAATGAATGCAGAAATAAAGATGTTCTTTGAAACCAATGAGAACAAAGACACAACATACCAGAATCTCTGGGACACATTCAAAGCAGCATGTAGAGGGAAATTTTTAGCACTAAATGCCCACAAGAGAAAGCAGGAAAATATCCAAAATCGATACCCTAACATCACAATTAGAAGAACTAGAAAAGCAAGAGCAAACACATTTAAAAGCTAGCAGAAGGCCAACTAAAATCAGAGCAGAACTGAAGGAAATAGAGACACAAAAAACCCTTCAAAAAATTAATGAATCCAGGAGCTGGTTTTTTGAAAAGATCAACAAAATTGACAAACTGCTAGCAAAAATAATAAGGAAGAAAAGAGAGAAGAATCAAATAGACACAATAAAAATGAAAAAGGGGATATCACCACCGATCCCACAGAAATACAATCTACCATCAGAGAATACTACAAATGCCTCTATGCAAATAAATTAGAAAATCTAGAAGAAGTGGATAAATTCCTCGACAAATACACCCTCCCAAGACTAAAACAGGAAGAAGTTGAATCTCTGAATAGACCAATGACAGGCTCTGAAATTGCAGCAATAATCAATAGCTTACCAACCAAAAAGAGTCCAGGACCTGATGGATTCACAGCCGAATTCTACCAGAGGTACAAGGAGGAACTGGTACCATTCCTTCTGAAAATATTCCAATCGATAGAAGAAGAGGGAATCCTCCCTAACTCATTTTATGAGGCCAGCATCATCCTGATACCAAAGTCTGGCAGAGACACAACCAAAAAAGAGAATTTCAGACCAATATCCTTGATGAACATTGATGCAAAAATCCTCAATAAAATACTGGCAAACCAAATCCAGCAGCATATCAAAAAGCTTATCCACCATGATCAAGTGGGCTTCATTCCTGGGATGCAAGGCTGGTTCAACATATGCAAATCAATAAATGTAATCCAGCATAAACAGAACCAATGACAAAAACCACTCGATTATCTCAATAGATGCAGAAAAGGCCTTTGCCAAAATTCAACAACACTTGATGCTAAAAACTCTCAATAAATTAGGTATTGATGGGATGTATCTCAAAATCATAAGAGCTATCTATGACAAACCCACAGCCAATATCATACTGAATGGGCAAAAACTGGAAGCATTCCCTTTGAAAACTGGCACAAGACAGTGATGACCTCTCTCCCCACTCCTATTCAACATAGTGCTGGAAGTTCTGGCCAGGGCAATCAGGCAGGAGAAGGAAACAAAGAGCATTCAATTAGGAAAAGAGGAAGTCAAATTGTCCCTGTTTGCAGATGACATGATTGTATATCTAGAAAACCCCATTGTCTCAGCCCAAAATCTCCTTAAGCTAATAAGCAACTTCAGCAAAGTCTCAGGATACAAAATCAATGTACAAAAATCACAAGCATTCTTGTACACCAATCACAGACAGAGAGCCAAATCATGAGTGAACTCCCATTCACAATTGCTTCAAAGAGAATCCAATACCTAGGAATCCAACTTACAAGGGATGTGAAGGACCTCTTCAAGGAGAACTACAAACCACTGCTCAATGAAATAAAAGAGGATACAAACAAATGGAAGAACACTCCATGTTCATGTGTTGGAAGAGTCAATAACGTTAAAATGGCCATACTGCCCAAGGTAATTTATAGATTCAGTGCCATCCCCATCAAGCTACCAATGACTTTCTTCACAGAATTGGAAAAAACTACTTTAAAGTTCATATGGAACCAAAAAAGAGCCAGCATCGCCAAGTCAATCCTAAGCCAAAAGTACAAAGCTGGAGGCATCACGCTACCTGACTTCAAACTATACTACAAGGCTACAGTAACCAAAACAACATGGTACTGGTACCACAACAGAGACATAAATCAATGGATCAGAACAGAGCCCTCAGAAATAATGCCACATATCTACAACTATCTGATCTTTGACAAACCTGACAAAAACAAGCAATGGGGAAAGGATTCCCTATTTAATAAATAGTGCTGGGAAAACTGGCTAGCCATATGTAGAAAGCTGAAACTGGACCCCTTCCTTACACCTTATACAAAAATTAACTCAAGATGGATTAAAGACTTACATGTTAGACCTAAAACCATAAAAACCCTAGAAGAAAATCTAGGCAATACCATTCAGTACATAGGCACAGGCAAGGAATTCATGTCTAAAACACCAAAAGCAATGGCAACGAAAGCCAAAGATGACAAGTGAGATCTAATTAACTAAAGAGCTTCTGCACAGCAAAAGAAACTACCATCAGAGTGAACAGGCAACCTACAGAATGGGAGAAAATTTTCACAACCTACTCATCTGACAAAAGGCTAATATGCAGAATCTACAATGAACTCAAACAAATTTACAAGAAAAAGAAAAACAACCCCATCAAAAAGTGGGCAAAAGACATGAACAGACACTTCTCAAAAGAAGACATTTATGCAGCCAAAAAACACATGAAAAAATGTTCATCATCACTGGCCATCAGAGAAATGCAAATCAAAACCACAATGAGATACCATCTCACACCAGTTAGAATGGCCATCATTAAAAAGTCAGGAAACAACAGGTGCTGGAGAGGATGTGGAGGAATAGGAAGACTTTTACACCGTTGGTGGGATGGTAAACTAGTTCAACCATTGTGGAAGTCAGTGTGGCGATTCCTCAGGGATCTAGAACTAGAAATACCATTTGACCCAGCCATCCCATTACTGGGTATATACCCAAAGGTCTATAAATCATGCTGCTATAAAGACATATGCACACATATGTTTATTGCGGCACTTTTCACAATAGCAAAGAGTTGGAACCAACCCAAATGTCCAACAACGATAGACTGGATTAAGAAAATGTGGCACATATACACCATGGAATACTATGCAGGCATAAAAAATGATGAGTTCATGTCCCTTGTAGGGACATGGATGAAACTGGAAAACATCATTCTCAGTAAACTATCGCAAGGACAAAAAACCAAACACTGCATGTTCTCACTCCTAGGTGGGAATTGAACAATGAGAACACATGGACACAGGAAGGGGAACATCACACTCCGGGGACTGTTGTGGGGTGGGGGGAGGGGGGAGGGACAGCATTAGGAGATATACCTAATGCTAAATGACGAGTTAATGGGTGCAGCACACCAACATGGCACATGGATGCATATGTAACAAACCTGTACATTGTGCACATGTACCCTAAAACTTAAAGTATAATAATGATAAAAAAAATCGGATGACTGCAAGATAACCATTTTAAAAATAAAGATAAGCGATGAAATGCCATGTTAGAGTTCTCTTTTTGTTTATCTTAACAGTTAAATAAACTTTAGCAGGTAATAATCAAAATTTATTGGGACTGGATTTTTAAAACTATTTTGAGGGTTAAGTTTTTAATCTGAGAAAACAGACTTTTTTCAGCAAAAAGCAATTAAAAAAATTAGAGGTAGCTTCTGCTGACATCATGTTTCGCAGTAATTTTCTGTTATATATCAGTTTGGGGTCAGCAAAACTATAAATATAGTCTTTCTTTTAGTTGTTTGGGCCGTAGTTCATGTTGGCTAGCACAAAGCAGGATTTTTTTTCAATTCATCTCTATTAAGAGCTCCCACATGGTTATTTATAAATCCCTACGTATCCATTACAGTGTGTACAGTCCCAATGCGCATGCTTACCCATGCATTCTTCCAATCATATCTCTGTGTGTGAAATTCATTGCTAGAAAAGGGGAAATGTTATATAAAATATTTATAGTATGCTTTTTAAAGTAGGCATCTAGAAAGTTTTAATTATACAAAGTTTTCAGAATTACTTCATAGGTTCACAAGGCAAACACCCTCACAAAGTGTACTGTATGTGCAAGAAAAGTAGCTATACTTAAAGTAGACAATTATGTTTTATGAAATTTATGTAAGATGATACCCATGAGTTAGTTATTTCTGGCATAAGGAATAAATTCATAATCATATTTTCCTAAGAAGCAGTGTTTTAAAAATGAATGAAAACAATCATTGAAATCCAAAATAAATTCATGTATATTACTTTTTCATTTCTATAAATGTATGAAATACTTGTACAATTTTGTTACAGGGATATATTGCACAGTGTGACATCAGGGCTATTAGGGTATTCAGCACTTGAGTAATGTAGGTTATGTAAGTAATTTCTCATCATTGGCTTCTAGCACCACTTCACCCACCTGAGTCTCCAATGTCTATTATTCCACACTCTATGTTCATGTGGACACATTATTTGGCTCCCATTTATAACTCAGAACATGTGGGATTTGTCTCTGTTTCTGACTTCTTTCACTTAAGATAATGGCCTCCAATTCAATCCATGTTGCTACAAAAGACATGATTCCATGTTTTATCATTGAATAATAACATGGTTTGGCTGTGTCCTAACCCAAATCTCATCTTGAATTCCCATATGTTGTGGGAGACACCCTGTAGGAGGTAATTGAATCATGGGGACAGGTCTTTCCCATACTGTTCTCATGATCACTTATAAGTCTCATGAGATCTGATGGTTTTAAAAAGGGGAGTTTCCCTGCACAAACTCTCTTCTCTTTTCTGCCACCATGTGAGACGTGCCTTTCACCTTCACCTATAATTGTGAGGCCTCTCCAGCCATGTAGAACAGTAAGTCCAATAAATCTCTTTCTTTAGTAAATTGCCCAGTCTCAGGTATGTCTTTCAGCAGCGTGAAAACAGACTAATACAGTAAATTGGTACTAGTAGAATGGGGCACTCCTGAAAAGATAGCCAAAAATGTGGAAGCAGCTTTGGAACTGGGTAACAGTCAGAGGTTGGAACAGTTTGGAAGGCTGAGGAAAAGACAGGAAAATGTGGGAAAGTTCAGAACTCCCTAGAGATTTGTTGAATGGCTTTGACCAAAATGCTAATAATGATATGGACAATGAAATCCAGGTCGAGGTGGTCTCAGATGGAGATGAGAAACTTCTTGGGAACTGGAGCAAAGGTGGCCCCTGTTATGTTTTAATAAAGAGACTGGAGTCATTTTGCCCCTGCCCTAGAGATTTGTGGAATTTTGAAGTAGAGAGTGATGATTTAGGGTATCTGGCTGAAAAAGCTTCTAAGCAGCAAAGAGGTGCTGCCTGGTGACTTGGGTGCTGTTAAAAGCATTCAGTTTTAAAAGGGAAACAGAACATAAAAGTTTGGAAAATTTGCAGCTTGACAATGCAATACAAAAGAAAATCTCATTTTCTGAGGAGAAATTCAAGCCAGTTGCAGAAATTTGCATAAGTAAAGAGGAGCTGAATGTTAATCACCAAGACAGTGGGTAAAATGTCTCCAGGGCATGTCAGAGACTTTTGCAGCAGCACCTCCCATCACAGGCCCTGAGACTTAGGAGGAAAATATGGTTTCATGGGCTGGGCCCAGGGACCCTCTGCTGTGTGCAGTCTAGGGACTTGGTGCCCTGTGTCCCAGCCACTCCAGCTGTGACTAAAAAGGCCAAGATACAGCTTGGGCTGTGGCTTCAGAGGGTGGAAGCCCCAAGCCTTGGCAGTTTCCACGTGGTGTTAAGCCTACAGGTGCACAGAAGGCAAGAATTGAGGTTTGGGAACCTCTGCTAGGTTTCAGAGGACATGTAGAAATGCCTGGATGCCCAGGTAGAAGTTTTCTGCAGGGGTGGGGCCCTCATGGAGAATGTCTGCTAGGGCAGTGCAGAAGGGAAATGTGGGGTCTAATCCCCCACAGAGAGTCCCTACTGGGCACCACCTAGTGGAGCTGTGAGAAGAGGGCCCGCATCTTCCAGACCCCAGAATGGTAGATCCTCTGAGAGCTTACACCATGTACCTGGAAAAGCCACAGATGCTCAATGCCAGCCCATGAAAGCAGCCAGGAGGGGGGCTATGCCCAGCAAAGCCACAGGGGCAGAGCTGCCCAAGACCATGGAAACCCATCCCTTGCATTGGCATGACCTCGAATTGAGACACGGAGTCAAAAGAGATCATTTTGGAGCTTTTAAGACTTGACTGCCCTGCTGGATTTTGGACTTGCACAGGGCCTGTAGCCCCTTTGTTTTGGCCAATTTTTCCCATTTGGTATAGCTATATTTACCCAATACCCGTACCCACATTATATTTAGGAAGTAATAAACTTGCTTTTGACTTTACAGGCTCATAGGCAGAAGGGACTTGCCTTGTCTTGGATGAGACTTTGGACTGTGGGCTTTTGAGTTGGTGCTGAAATGAGTTGAGACTTTGGGGGATTTTGAGAGCGCATGATTCATTTTGAAACGTGAGGACATGAGATTTGGGAGGGGTTGGGGCAGAATTAAATGGTTTGGCTGTGCCCCCGCACAAATCTCATCTTGAGTTCCCATGTGTCGTCGGAGGGACCCGGTAGGAGGTAATTGAATAATGGGGGCAGGTCTTTCCCATGCTCTTCTCATGATCACTAATAAATCTCATGAGATCTGATGGTTTTAAAAAGGGGAGTTTCCATATAAAATCTCTCTTATCTGTAACCATGTAAGATGTGCCTTTCACCTTCCACTATAATTGTGAGGCCTCTTCAGCCACGTGGAACTGTAAGTCCAATAAACCTCTTTCTCTTGTAAATTGCCCAGTCTCAGGTATGTCTTTATCAGTGGTGTGAAAATGGACTAATATAAGTAATATTTCATTGTGTAAATATACCACATTTTCTTTATCCAGTCATCCATTAATGGATACAGGTTGATTTTATATCTTTGCTATTGTGCAAAGTGCTACAATAAACATACAAGTACAGGTGTATTTTTGGTATAATAATTTCTTTTCCTTAGGGGATATACCCACTATTAGGGTTGCTGGATGAAATTAAAAGATATATTTTAAAAAATATGTGTTAGTGTGTGTATGATATTTTAAATCTAGAAAGTTAGATATATTGTCTCATCTTAAAATCTGCCAAAAGAGCCAAGCTTTAATTTGAGAAAGAAATATAACACATCACATTCTATATTGCTTACTATATCCTGGCACTGGTCAAAATGTTTTACATATATATCAACTTATTTAATGGAACAAGGATCATAATCTTTCAACAACAGCTAAATAATTTTAACAACCAAGCAGCTGATATAGAAATAACTGTTTATAGATGGAACTACTGAGTTTACTCACAGAGGTAGATGTTTGTCAGCTATTGGTTTGGTGAAAGCATAGCTGTTATATGACACTTGTGTGAAGGAATAAAAGGTACTTGCCTTTGGAAATGAATATAAGGATACTGAAGCGTCATTGAGTTTTTCACTGGCATTATAATTTGTTTCAAGTATCTGATCATAATACTATGCATGCTTCTTTTTGTAAGCTCTCTTCTCACTATACCACCATAATGTTAGCAGAAGGAGTGTGGGTGAATCTATCTCCTGCTACTAAATCAGCTGAAAGAGTTACATTTGGCTACCTACCACAAATTAGAAATTCAGTAGAAAGAAGCTTAATCTGATGGCTCCACAAGGAAAATTAACAGATTAAGAAGGTGTATGTACATCTGTGTATCTGTCATAAATAATGACAAAATGCTTTGAAATATCTACCAAAGGAAAATAGAATTAATTTATGATTGGGATACTTTATTTATATTAATTAATATGATAATTATTTTAAGCAGCATTATTTGATACAAATGAATTATAAATAGAAATCAAATCAAAGTAAAATAAAATATTCCTATGAGGAAAATAAAATATGATTAGATTTCTTTACATAAACTGCACTTCATACATAGCCCATTTTTAATCATAATAAGGATGTAGGTTTAGTCAAAACATTAACCGTGTTAAAAGTTAATTCTACCAACTGATTTGTGAGATATTGAGCGTAAAGCTGCCTCAGTGTGTACATATTCCCAGTCATTCCACTTTAAACAGTCCTCACTTTTACTCATAAAATCATGAGGATTACTGTAACATTTTCAACCTATATGACATAAACCTCAAAATAATAACCCATTTATTTAAAAAATTTTAATTGCAAAATAAGTTTAACAGAGATACAATATCTCATCAAATATTGAGCCTATAGATTATGAAATATTGATGCACAGTCCTTAGAATAGTATTATAAAGAGATCACAGTGACCAACAGGCATGCATTCTGTGCTCAATCCTTGGCATCACATACCAGCTTTAGTTACTGAATAGCAGTTAGCTGTGACACGCCCAACAGACAATCAATACTCTTTAATAGCAACCATTGTAGATTCCATGTCTTAAACTAAATCGTCCATAAATATGTTCGCTAGTGAGGCTTTTAAAAAGCCAAACCATTAATCCCAGCACTTTGGGAGGCTGAGCTGGGCCGATCAAAAAGTCAGGAGATCGAGAACATCCTGGCCAACACGGTGAAACCCCGTTTCTACTAAAAAAAATACAAAAAACTAGCCAGGCGCGGTGGCGGCGCCTGTAGCTCCAGCTACTCAGGAGGCTGAGGCAGGAGAATGGCGGGAACCCGGGAGGCGGAGCCTGCAGTGAGCCCAGATTGCGCCCCTGCACTCCAGTCTGGGCGACAGAGCGAGACTGTCTCAAAAACAAAACAAAACAAAAGCCAAACCATTGACTGTCAAAAGTGATTTGCCAGGTCAGGAAAAGTCTATACAATATAGTGACTGAGGAGCTGCACACTGGTTTGAATTTATCCCTACAGTCTGTTTAAATTACATCATCTTTCTATTTCTCTACTTCTCTATCAGTAAAATGGGCATAATCCCAGTACCCACCTCTCTGAAACATCATGATATTACATTGAGTTAAAAATGCAGGAATTTTAGAATACCACTACTTTATTAGCTGTTAATGATAGCTAAAATGATAGCTCAATTTTGAGCGGTGGTAGTTTCTCTCAAACTAATTCATTCTATTAGAAAAACAAATATCCACGTAAAGCAAAACCAGACTTGGAAGAAATATTGAAAGCAGTTAGCTGATTGTTTAACTCGAAGGCCTAAACATCCTTATCCCAATGCCTAAATTCAAGTCAAATTGTAGGATGCATTTCTCTTTCTACCTGTGCTTCCTGTCTCCCTTCCATCTTTCCCCATTCATGTATGACATATGTCCCCATTTTGATGAAGTAAACATTTTGTGCCTCAATTTCTCATTTTAAAAACCTAGAAAGTTTTAGCTTTTTGTATAAAATTTAATATGGAGTTGAAGGTGGGCTAGTAACAACAATATTTGGGGATTATTTTCTATTATCTCATCTTTCACTTTTTAAACAAAGGCCCAGAACTAATCAGGCTCTAAGAAACTGGCACTACTGAAAATATATACAAATTTGGGAAAGATAACTTAATTAAAAGATTGTTGATTTGCATTGAGAAACAACCACCATAAGATCCAAAATGCCTGAGCATTCTGTTCCCTGCCAAATTGTAATCTCTTAGCTTTGGCCACCATAATTGTCAAAGCACAAGGAATTTTAGTCTCTGTTTCTGAAAATGTCCAAGGTATTCACCTTTTCAAAAAAGAAAAAAAGTCTCAGCTCCTACTGTTGATTTAAATTCTTTTATAAATCTCTATCAAACTTTTCATGTTTACAGTTCTTATGCAATAATAAAACAAATCCAATACATGTATAACCACACAATCAATAAATTATAATTAAGAATTTATATCAAATGATAAATAATACAGTTTTGTTGGAATTAATTTGACAATGTTTGATTCAGTTACAAACAGAGATATAACTAAATGTATTTAAAATATTAAAAGATGAATTGCTATCAATTGTTTTGAATTTTAAACTAAAAATAAATAGTTCCTATAAAATTATTATTAAATGTTCTAATAATTGTACAGAATCCAGAGCAACTCTTTTCCCAGTTTACCGTATACTAATGTGTGCTTAGATCAGTGTTACATTACATAGCATGCTGTAGGAAAGACAGGATGGGCATTCATTAAACTAGCTCTGATTTAACTTGTCCTCTGTCATTTTGTGAATATAATCCAGGGACTACCTACTCCTTAACTTCTCAAATCTGTTTTCTTACCTATAAATAATAATTGCTACCTGAAAGAAATTGTGGGGCATATGAGATTTAATTAACACATGTTAATCATAGCACATGTCCTAGTATTTAGTAGATATTTAGTAATTATTAGACAAAGCCAATTTATTTTCCTTTGGAGTAATAAAGATTTAAATATTTGCCATAGGTTGTATTATGCAATTATATTTACCCAAAATTTTGAGGAAATATAATTTTTTACAACTTTCCCATATTTCTAGAAAAAGAAAAGGTAGCTTTTCAGAAATGGCACTAACATAATTGGTAGTTTTTCTTGATGAATATTTCTGAGAGAGATTACAGAAGTTATATATTAAAAATAAGTAACTTCAAGTAAAAGCCATGATCTGCCTTGCAGTGCTCAAATAAGTTCTTTCATATATTCACAATGATTTATTTTCTCATGACAGGACTTTATAATGAAACGATCTTACTCTTGGAGATTTTAGTAGATTTCAGCCTTAGAACTGTGGACATTGATTAATAAGAGCAAAACGATATTGAGTAAATAGTAATGCAAAAAGGATTAGATTGTGCAATCAGTATCATGAGAATCAGAAAGCTTATCCAATGTAAGTTACTAATTATTCAAAGGAAACAATTAATCATGAGACAAAGAACAAACAAAAATGGGTCCAAGACGACGAACTTAACTCTCTAGGCCTTTTCTTACGCCGTGAGGACACATCTGGCACAGATTAAAATATGAAGTTCTCCAGAACACATATGGAGTCACATCACATACACAGGAGGAGTAACTTTTGGTATAAAATATAGTCATTTGTCTTCCGATAATCATGCCTCATAAATCTTTGAAATTCATGGCTGTTTGCTATTGACAAGGCTAGAAAATCAGGCATCTCTTGCCAAAAGTATTTCCAAAATAAGAACTGTCCCACCAGCAAAAATCATCAATTTGTTTGCCAGGATGACAGTCATTATTATAGTCTCCAGGTACCAAATTCTGATTAAAGGAGAAAATGTATTTTATGCTTGCTGTTTAATTATTTACTTTCTAGGATTATAAGATAAAAACAAAATTTGGCAAATAGTGGGCCCATTAACTGAATGAAGAGTGAAGTGTGAGGCTGTTCATAAATTGTGACCACTTGAATAGGGCAGAGTCAGGACCAATAACAGAGTAGAGATCAAGATACACCTGCACACGAGGCAAGTAGGCAACCAGGAATTGACATCATGCCAGAAATGGAAGTTGAGACAAAGAAGACTATCTAATAGGCAGTAAATAAGAAAAACTAGAAGAACATAGGCATAGAAAGGAAAAAAAATCAAAAGATTTGAAGGAGTCAGACTGTGGGTCTAGGTAGAGTCAGAAATCATTCAAGCCATCGGGGCATCGATGGCGCCATAAGCAGCCATCCGTCGCCCTATATTCTCCAAGAGCAGAGGCCAGTATCAAGCAGGTGAGAGCAGATGTGCAGTCATTGCAGCCTGGGAAGGAAGCTGTCTACGTAAAAACTGTACCTTTATGCCAAACCTTTCAACCAAATATTACACAATCAATAACCAAAAAGCTATACAATATAGTGACAATAACCAATTAAAGTGAGCTTGAGGAGCTAAAAACAAAATATTCCTGGGTTGCTTCCTCCTGCTACTTGCTCTTTATTTTCTGCCTATATGTAACTCCCCAACTACTTTTTTGGTAAGATTTTAATGTCATTCATAGAACTTTGTTCATCATTTGATGTTGGTAGTAGAGCCAACTTCTCTACTCTTCATTTTCTTTTTTTATATGGATGTTTTTATTTCCAACTTTTATTTTAAGGGTACATGTGCAGATGTGCAGGTTTATTACATAGGTACATGTGTGTCATGGGGATTTGCTGCACAGATCATCCCATCACCTAGGTATTAAGCTCAGCTTGCATTAGCTATTTTTCCTGATGCTCTCCCTCCTCCTGCCCCCCACCAGCAGATCCTAGTGTGTGCTGTTCCTCACCCCATGTGTTCTCATCATTTAGCTCCCACTTATAAGTGAGAACATACAGTGTTTGGTTTTCTGTTCCTGCATTAGTTTTATAAGGATAATGGCCTCCAACTTCATCCACGTCCTTACAAAGGACATGATCTGATTTGTTTTTACAGCTGCATAATATTTCTTGGTGTATATGTGTGATATTTTCTTCATCCAGTCTATCACTGATGGGCATTTAAGTTAATTCTGTGTCTTTGTTGTGAATAGTGCTGCAATTATATACTTGTGCATATATCTTTACAATAGAATAATTTATATTCCTTTGGGAATTACCCAGTAATCGGATTGCTAGGTTGAACGGTATTTTTGGCTTTATGGCTTTGAATAATCGCCACACCGTCATCCACAATGGTTGAATTAATTTACACTTCCAACAACAGTGTGAAAGAGTTCCTTTTTCTCCACAACCTCAATAGCATCTGTTATGTTTGACTTTTTAATAATTGCCATTCTGACTGGTGTTAAATGGTATCTCATTGCGGTTTTGATTTGCATTTCTCTAATGATGACTGATGAGCTTTTTTGCATATGTTTGTTGGCCACATGTATGTCTTCTTTTGAGAAGTGTCTGTTCATGTCCTTTGCCCACTTTTTAATGACGTTATTTGCCTTTTCTTGTAAATTTGTTTGAGTTCTTTATAGATGCTGGATATTAGACATTTGCTAGACGGATTGATGGCAAAAATTTTCTCCCTTTCTGTAGGTTGTCTGTTTACTCTATTGATAGTTGTTTTTGTGTGTGTGTGTGTGCGCGTGCGCACGCGCTGTGAAGAAACGCTTTAGTTTAATTGGGTTCTATTTGTCAACTTTTGCTTTTTTTGTAATTGCTTTTGGCATCTTGGTCATGAAATCTTTGTCAGTGTCTGTGTCCTGAATAATATTGCCTAGGTTTACTTCTAGGGTTTTTACAGTTTGGCATTTCACATTTAAGTCTTTATTCCATCTTGGATTGATTTTGTATATGGTGTAAAGAAGGAGTCCAGTTCCAGTTTTTCAACTAATGCCAGCCAGTTATCCCAGCATCATTTATTAAATAGGGAATCATTTCCCCATTGCTTGTTTTTGTCAGGTTTGTCAAAGATCAGATGGTTGCAGGTGTGCAGCATTATTTCTGGGTTCTCTATCCTGTTCCATTGGTCTGTCTGTTCTTGTACCAGTACCATGCTGTTTTGGTTACTTTAGCCCTTTGTATAGTTTGAAGTCGGGCAGTGTGATAACTTTCAGCCTTGTCCTTTTTGGTGAGGGTTGCCTTGGCTATTCAGGCTCTTTTTTGGGTCCATATGAATTTTAAAATAGTTTTTTTTTCTAATTATGTACAGAATGCCTATGGTAGTTTAATAGGATGCATTGAATCTGTAAATTGCTTTGGGCAGTATGGCCTTTTTAATGATATTGATTCTTCCTATTCATGAGCGTGGAATGTTTTCCATTTGTTTGTGTCTTCTCTACTTTGAGCAGTGGTTTGTAGTTCTCTTTGGAGATGTCCTTCACTTCCCTTGTTAGCTGTATTCCTAGCTATTTTATTCATTTTGTAGCAATTGTGAAGGGGAGTTCATTCCTGATTTGGCTCTCAGCTTGCCTGTTGTTAGCATACAGAAATGCTGGTAATTTTTGCACATTGATTTTGTATCCTGAGACTTTGATGAGTTTGCTTATCAGCTTAAGAGGCTTTTGGGTAGAAATGATGGGGTTTTCTAGATATAGGATCATGTCTGAAAACAAAGATAGTTTGATTTCTCTTTCTATTTGAATATGCTTTATTTCTTTCTCTTGCCTGATTGCCCTGGCCAGGACTTCCAATGCTATGCTGAATAGGGATAGTGAGAGAGGACAACCTTGTCTTGTGCTGTTTTTCAAGGGGAATGCTTCCAGTTATTGCCCATTCAGTACGATATTGGCTCTGGGTTTGCATGTATGGCTCTTATTGTTTTGAGGTATATTCCTTTAATACCTACTTTATTGAGAGTCCTACCAACCAAAAAAAGTTCAGGACCAGAAGGATTCACAGCTGAGTTCTACCAGAGGTATAAAGAAGAGCTGGAACAATTCCTACTTAAAGTATTCCAAGAAACTGAGGAGGAGGGACTCCTCCCTAACTCATTCTATGAGGCCACCATTATCCTGACACCAAATCCTGGCAATGGCACAACAGAAAAAGTAAACTTCAGGCCAATATCCTTGATGAACATCAATGCAAAAATCCTCAACAAAATACTGGCAAACCAAATCCAGACACACATCAAATAGCTTATCCAACATGATCAAGTACGCTTCATCCCCAGGGTGCAAGTCTAGTTCAACATACACAAATCAATAAAAGTGATTCATCACATAAACTGGACTAAACCCAAAAACCACATGATTACCTCAATATATGCAGAAAAGGCCTTTATAAAGTTCAATATGGCTTCTGGTCTAGTCTTCATTTTCTTTGCCTTCCATGGATAGCAGTTGACATTCACCCAGAAGATTCTACTCATTCCCATCCACACTGAGCATCTATCCTATTCCACCTGATCCCAATGCTGGACTGCAATCTATAATATCAAATTGATGTCCTTTCCTCCCCAAGAAATAGGATTTTCTCAGATTTCCTTGAGAAAAAAAATTGGCAGCATGAGTCAAAGTCAAGGTAGGTTTGATTTAAATTATAGCTATATAACGTCAAGTTAGCAGACCCAGATAACACATTTCAGTGATGAACAACTAAGTGCCAGATTCTAGGCTACTGTTTTTACATGAGTTATGCAGAAACACAATTTTTTCTATCTTTCATTTTAAGGAAAGAATTTCATGATGCTTTTCTTGGTTTATTGGACACAACTTCTAAGACATTTCAATTCTCTGTGAATTTTGATACTATAGGGAACCAGGACATGACACTAATTGAATAGATTCCTCAGAGACCTACAAGCTGTCAACTGTATAAAGATTTCTTTTTGTAATGCAATGTTTTGGTTCATTGCACACAACATCAAAACACTCAGATCAGAGAGAATGCAAAAGACGTTTTAACAGATACTTAAGAACAGAATACATTTGACCCCTCAAAGTGTCCCAGGAAGAGTAATTATTTAAAACATTTTTCTATATTCCTGACAAAACAATAGAGTCCCATAGTTAACTATCACTTAAAATAGTGGCTTAACAATTATCTTTGACGCCTAGGTGAACATTTATTTTTCTTGTCCCTATTATTATACAATAAAAGTCCAAAAATACATAAAGTCACCTACCTACAATGACAAAAAAAATTGGCAGTGTGAGCCTGGGGTTGGCCTGGAAGCAAGCCGTGAGCACTAACGCATTTGTATGCACTTGACTGTCTAGTAAAGCAGATCAATTATACAGCTGCCAAAAGGCAGCTTAGTGATGGAAAATTCTTTCAGTAGCTTTTTAGTTTATTTGATTGATTATGTACGACCCAGTGATAGCAGTTTGAATTTGATTGTAGATAGAAAAGAAAAAGAAAGCAAACCAAGCTATATTACTTAAAAGAGCAAGTACACGGAGAACTAGGCATGCAATTATTCATTCCATACTAGTGAATATTAGTTTTTGAGAAATTAAAAAATATACTTCTTTGTATTTCCAGGTATTCATTTTAATCTGATTAAATGAAATAACCACGTGTCAACCTGGGGGAAAGACTGCGTGAAGACCATCATGATCATCTCAAAACTCAAAGGAATTTGCATCCAGAATGGCTTAACTTTGAGAATAGGTACCTGAGCAAAGAAAAGGGTTAATTCATCTGGTTGTAATAGATTTAGAAGAAAGCTATGGATTTAGAAGAAAACCCACTTGACTACCTAAACAGCTTTATGTCATTTCCAGCTTTCATATCTCTCTACTTTGGAGGTAGATTTTGAAAACCAGATTCTATTTTGAGGCTTCTCTTGCCAAAGGAATTGTCATGACTCTTCTGTTTACTTCACAGGACCCAACTTTAACACCATTCTAATCTTTTCCAATTCAACTCCCTATGCTTTGTTTTCATCGAGGGAGTTAATCAAATAATAACCATAATCATAGTAATAGTAATAATTATGACTATAATTAAGTTGTATTTAAATACTAAGTGCTTTGCCTGTATACACACATTTTATCCTCACAACTATAGGAGGTAGCAACTAGTGTCATACTGAGGCATACAAAGGTGAAGTAAGTCACCCAATTTTAAGTGGCAGAAGAAATTTTTGTGCCCGTATGGTGTGGCTCAAAGCCTGCACACTTGAACACTATACCAGATAACATGGACTACTAGGCAGGATTAAAGAGAAGTGGCATAATTGTACCACAATTGGTATACTAAAGGAAAATTTGGTAAATATTGTTTCTAAGAGGAATACTTTGATTTTGTAGAACAGAACAATATAAGTGAACTAATTATTGTTTAGGAAGGATTTTAAGCTCATATTGATTTAGACTGCCTCATTGGGGACGTGTGCCTTAAATACCCTCTTACTCCTTTTTCATCTTAGAGAGAGGTTTTCTTCCCTTTTTTGTGAGACAGTGTCTCACTTTGTCAGTCAGGCTGAGTGCAGTGGCAGTCATAGCTCACTGTAGCCTCTACCTTCTGAGCTCGAGTGAGCCTCCTGTCTCGGGCTACAGGGGTGCACCACCACCTCTTATTTTTTGGTAGAGATGGGATTTCAGCATTTTGCCCAGCCTGGTCACTTGGAGAGAGGTTTCTAGTCGCATATTCAGTATGTTACTTTTCTTTAGATCTTGCTTATTCAATATTTTAATCAAAGGCATGAATAAAGATATAGACTGCAAACATACGTTGGCTTATTTAATGCCAGACTCAAAAATAATATGCCTAAGTATATATAACCAAATGTAGTAGAAACAAGTATCAAGTTTTATCTTTAGTTTTATGAAAGGTATTTTTTAAGATCTTTAAACTTGAAACACATTCACAGTGTTATGTAAGTTTTGGTTCATTTGTCTTGCTCTGCTTCTGTATAATAGGTATAAGATGATTTTTCAGAATTCTTAGCCACTATATAGTACTTATCTCCTAGAACTTGTTCAATAATAATTGTTAGATGGATTCATGGACTAAAGAATTAATAGATATAGATATAGTTTTATTTTACAAAGATCAGAATTAATTTACTAAAATCCAAGTTTCTGCTAGTAATATTAAATACATGTGGATAAACTACAAGAATGATAAAAATATTGCATTGTAAGAGACATTAAAAACTTGATATATTGTTAGACAACAACAGTATATTACGATTGTTTTTCAGGCCTCTCATTCCAAGAGAGATTTTAATACAATGCAAAGCATCAAAAATAACTTTAAAATGTGATGAATGCTGCGAAATTCATGAAACATGAATAAAACCTTAGGATATTCCATGTTTATTTCAAAGATAAGAAATTGATTTTTACTTAAAGGCTTTCCAAAGCAAGATTAGAAATGTTGTGTTTTTCCAGATACTTACGTATTTCAGAAAAGCCAATTTAATCTCAAACTCTGAAAGTCATTTCATAAAGGATATTGGCAATCATTGCATCTGCTACTTCACAAGGTTTTGTACTCTTTGAAAGGTGTCAAGCAGATCACCTTTCAAAAATGTTCCAGTTTTCTACTGAATGAACTATAAAGGCCTTCCAATTCCATATTCAAAAGATTGTGCAATTCCATGATTTGAAAAATGATATAAAGTCCTAATGAATTCATTCTGCAGCCTGTGGACAGTTTGAGTACTTCGGTGTGATGAGATGAAGACAGGTAGTTGGAATGGATGTAATAAGTAAGAGGATGTGGTTAAAAAATATCGAGAAAAGTTTCATTATACAGAAGTCCTGGTTTAAAAAAATGCCTTGGGGCTGGGCCAGTGGCTCACACCTCTACTCCCAGCACTTTGGGAGGCTGAGGCGGGTGGATCACTTGAGCTCAGGAGTACGAGACCAGCCTAGCCAACATGGTGAAACCCCGTCTCTACTAAAAATACAAAAATTAGCTGGGCATGATTGGGGGCACCTGTAATACCAGCTACTCAGGAAGCTGAGGCAGGAGAATCACTTAAGCCCAGGAGGCAGAAGTTGCAGTGAGCTGATATCGCACCACTGTACTCCAGCCTGGACAACAAAGTGAGAATCCACCTCAAAAAAATAATAATAATAAATAAATAACAGACATTGAAATATTGATGAGTTCAGAGCTGGTTAAATTTCTCAGATTTCTTCAACCGATGCTTTTTTGACGGAGATACAGATAGAATTGCCACTTGGACATGGTCTTTTAAAAAATAAAAACATGTTTAAATTTGATAGAATGGCAAGTTAATAAAATCAAGAATGATAGGTTTTTAAAATTGCAAAGTGGGAAAACTACTGTACAAACTGTGGCTGGGCAGTACTAACCTGAATGAAGACTAAAAGTAACAGTTATACACTCCCTCTTGACTGAATATCTTGGATATCACACCTGGGTAACTTTATAGAGACATGTAGTTCCCATGTGGGTAATATGGATACATACTAAGATATAATATGACATTGTTAAATCTGAAATGAGGTTATAAAAATAATTATCATTTCAAACATCAGGTCTGATTTTTTTTCATAATTATACTTATATAGTACAATGTGATGTTTTGGTATGTCTACAATTTAGAGTGATTAAATCGAGCTAATTAACATATCCATCACTTCACTTCCTTGATATTTTTGTGGTGATACATTTGAAACTACTCTTAGTTATTTTGAAATATACAACATATTATTATTGATTACAGTCATCCTGCTTTGCAGTAGATCTCAAAATTTATTCCTCTTGTCTAGCTGAAACTTTGTAACTTTGGACCAGTAATTCCCCATTCCTTCACTCCTCACCTACCCACTGCCTCTGGGAACCATTATTCTTCGATGAATACAACTTTTTTTAATGCTTTAAGTTCTGGGATACATGTGCAGGACATGCAGGTTTGTTACATATAATCTTACTGCATATTTCCATCCCTTGGTTTTTTGTTTAAGAAATACTTACTTATGCCTAGAACCTATTCCAGACCAATTAAATCAGAATTTCAGATGAGTGGCCTGTGAGCCTGTGTTTTTAAAAAGTTACCCAGATATTCTGAATATCAAGCAAAGGATGATAGCTGCTGTCTCTAAATCCTGAAGAGCCTAAATTTCCAAAAAAGAGTTTGTTTTATTCTGAAGATTTGAGTGCCACAGCAATGTCAAAAAGATGGACTGTAGAGGAATAAAAATGAAAAGGAGGAAAAGACCAGTTTAAAAAATATAATATAGTCCACGTGAGAGAAGATGATGGTAGGGAATATGAGGCTAGATAGAGTAGAATTATATCAGAGGTAAAATTAAGTGGGTTTGGCGATGTAACAGATACAGTGAAGGAAGGGGGTGAGATGAATGGACAGGAGGTAAAAAAAAAAACGGTGGAGTGTCTGGCTTTGATAACCAGGTGTGTCGTATTCCCATAACTTGCCTATGCAAAGCAGGAGAGGAGTAAGTTGGAAGAGGAAGCATGGGAGAAGAGAAGAGGAGGAGTTCCATAATGAGCATGTAGAGATCGTGAGTACCATGGGAGGCCCATGTGTGTCTCTAGCAGAAAAGGAATGTTGAAAATATAGGTACAGATTCAAGAGGAATAAAATGACAGGGGTTTCTGGAGGCATAGCTGCAAATTAAATAACTCTTAAGAGATTATAGAGCATAAGAGCAGAGGATGGAGGGCCAGCTCCTGAGAAGCACCAGAATTTAAGAGCTGATGAGAGAAGCCTAGAAAGAATAGCAACGGGAGACCTTAGAGGCATAAGTAAGCCAAGCAAACATGTCGTAACAGAAGCTTATAACAGAAGGTAATTGAAAGAATGAGAGGCCAACTTCCATATACTTACTTACATAAAACACAAAACAGAAACTGGAGCCTGCAAATGAATACAGCCAAGAATCAAAAGTTTGACCAACACTTCAAGGCTGGCACTATTGGCAACTTGATAATGTTTGTATCAGTTGGGATTATCCCGTGAATTAATGAAAATTTAGCTACAGGGCACATAGGATCAACTTCAAGCAACCTGAGGTTAATAATTGTGAATTACCCATTTTTCTATCACCACTCCTCCAACGTATTCCATAACACCTAGAGGATGGTGAGTGATTATTATATCTCTATACCTTTTGTTATTCAGTAGCAAGATTAGATCCAAAGTGACAGCACATGAGAAGTTAACGTCATATTCATTCATTTTTATTGCATATTTAAGTTGTTTTGATACACATATACATAGTAAAATAGTTTCAATAGTCAAGCAAATTAACATATCCGTCATCTCAGTTACCTTTTTTTTTTTTTATACTTTAAGTTTTAGGGTACATGTGCACAATATGCAGGTTTGTTACGTATGTATACATATGCCCTGTTGGTGTGCTGCACCCATTAACTCATTTAACATTAGGTATATCTCCTAATGCTATCCCTAACCCCCCACCACACAACAGACCCTGGTGTGTGATGTTCCCTTTCCTGTGTCCATGTGTTCTCATTGTTCAATTCTCACCTATGACTGAGAACATGCGGTGTTTGGTTTTTTGTCCTTGCAATAGTTTGCTGAGAATGATGGTTTCCAGCTTCATCCATGTCCCTACAAAGGACATGACCTCATCATTTTTTATGGCTGCATAGTATTCCATGGTGTATATGTGCCACATTTTCTTAATCCAGTCTATCATTGTTGGATATTTCGGTTGGTTCCAAATCTTTGCTATTGTGAATAGTGCCACCATAAACATACGTGTGCATGTGTATTTATAGCAGCATGATTTATAATCCTTTAGGTATATACCCAGTAATGGGATGGCTGGGTCAAATGGTATTTCTAGTTCTAGATCCCTGAGGAATTGCCACACTGACTTCCACAATAGTTGAACTACTTTACAGTCCCACCAACAGTGTAAAAGTGTTCCTATTTCTCCACATCTTCTCCAGCACCAGTTGTTTCCTGACTTTTTAATGATCGCCATTCTAACTGGTGTGAGATGCTATTTCATTGTGGTTTTGATTTGCATTTCTCTGATGGCTGGCGATGATGAGCATTTTTTCATGTGTCTGTTGGCTGCATAAATGTCTTCTTTCGAGAAGTGTCTGTTCATATCCTTCACCCACTTGTTGATGGGGTTGTTTTTTTCTTGTAAATTTGTTTGAGTTCATTGTAGATTCTGGATATTAGCCCTTTGTCAGATGGGTAGACTGCAAAAATTTTCTCCCATTCTGTAGGTTGCCTGTTCACTCTGATGGTAGTTTCTTTTGCTGTGCAGAACCTCTTTAGTTTAATTAGATCCCATTTGTCAATTTTGGCTTTTGTTGCCATTGCTTTTGGTGTTTTAGACATGAAGTCCTTGCCCATGCCTATGTCCTGAATGGTATTGCCTAGACTGTCTTCTAGGGTTTTTACGGTTTTAGGTCTAACATGTAAGTCTTTAATTCATCTTGAATTAATTTTTGTATAAGGTATAAGGAAGGGATCCAGTTTCAGCTTTCTACATATGGCTAGCCAGTTTTCCCAGCACCATTTATTAAATAAGGAATCCTTTCCCCATAGCTTGTTTTTGTCAGGTTTGCCAAATATCAGATGGTTGTAGATATGCGGCATTATTTCTGAGGCCTCTGTTCTGATCCATTGATCTATGTCTCTGTTGTGCTACCAGTACCATGCTGTTTTGGTTACTGTAGCCTTGTAGTATAGTTTGAAGTCAGGTAGCATGATGCCTCCAGCTTCATTCTTTTGCCTTAGGATTGAATTGGTGATGTGGGCTCTTTTTTGGTTCCATATGAACTTTAAAGTAGTTTTATCCAATTCTGTGAAGAAAGTCATTGGTAGCTTGATGGGGATGGCACTGAATCTATAAATTACCTTGGGCAGTATGGCCATTTTCACGATATTGATTCTTCCTACCCATGGGCATGGAATGTTCTTCCATTTGTTTGTATTCTCTTATTTCATTGAGCAGTGGTTTGTAGTTCTCCTTGAAGAGGTCCTTCACATCGCTTGTAAGTTGGATTCCTATGTATTTTATTCTCTTTGAAGCAATTGCGAATGGGAGTTCACTCATGATTTGGCTCTCTGTTTGTTACTGGTGTATAAGAATGCTTGTGATTTTTGAACAGTGATTTTGTATCCTGAGACTTTGCTGAAGTTGCTTATCAGCTTAAGGAGATTTTGGGCTGAGACGATGGGGTTTTCTAGATATACCATCATGTCATCTGCAAACGGACAATGTGACTTCTTCTTTTCCTAAGTGAATACCCTTTATTTCCTTCTCCTGCCTGATTGCCCTGGCCAGAACTTCCAACACTATGTCGAATAGGAGTGGTGAGAGAGAGCATCCCTGTCTTCAAAAAATCAATGAATACAGGAGCTGGATTTTTGAAAAGATCAACAAAATTGATAGACCGCCAGCAAGACTAATAAAGAAGGAAAGAGGGAAGAATCAAATAGATGCAATAAAAAATGATAAAGGGGATATCACCACTGATCCCACAGAAATGCAAACTACCATCAGAGAATACTATAAACACCTCTACGCAAATAAACTAGAAAATCTAGAAGAAACGGATAAATTCCTGGACACATATACCCTCCCAAGACTAAACCAGGAAGAAGTTGAATCTCTGAATAGATCAATAACAGGCTCTGAAATTGAAGCAATAATTAATAGCTTACCAACAAAAAAAAGTCCAGGACCTGATGGATTCACAGCAGAATTCTACCAGAGGTACATGGAGGAGGTGGTACCATTCCTTCTGAAACTATTCCAATCAATACAAAAAGAGGGAATCCTCCCTAACTCACTTTATGAGGCCAGGATCATCCTGATACCAAAGCCTGACAGAGACACAACCAAAAAAGAGAATTTCAGACCAATATCCCTGATGAAGATTGATACAAAAATCGTCAATAAAATACTGGCAAACTGAATCCAGCAGCACATCAGAAAGCTTATACACCATGATCAAGTGGGCTTCATCCCTGGGATGCAAGGCTGGTTCAACATACACAAATCAATAAATGTAATCCAGCATATAAACAGAACCAACGACAAAAACCATATGATTATCTCAGTAGATGCAGAAAAGGCCTTTGACAAAATTCAACAGCCCTTCATGCTAAAAACTCTCAATAAATTAGGTATTGATGGGACGTATATCAAAATAATAAGAGCTATCTATGACAAACCCACAGCCAATATCATACTGAATGGGCAAAAACTGGAAGCCTTCCCTTTGAAAATCTCAGTTACCTTTTTTCTGGATATGTGAGTGAGGAAATAGTACCCACAAACTACCCTTTTAGTAAAATGCCAAATACAGTAAATATTAATACCTACAGTGCTCATGTTGTGCATCAGATCCCTCAACTTGTTAATTCTACATATCTGCAACTTTGCATCCTCTGAATTCTCTGTCTCCATTTTCTCTCCTCACCCCCAGCCCCTGGTAACCACTGTTTTATACCCTGTCTCTGTGTATTTAACTTTCTGTTGTTTTTGTTCTGAGAAGCTTTGTTGGGACTTTCAGCTAGGAAATAATATGTTCTGAGTCTTGGGTATCTCAAATGATAGCAGGTAAGAAGTTTTACTTGTCTGGAGAGCAGAGTGCCGGTGCATAATTTTATGCAGAAGAGGGAATAAAGAGAATTCTCTAATTAAAGTTTGAATCAGAAATATGGTTCACATTTTTATGTGCAACAATCTCTAAGGCTTCTTGGAAAGGAACTAGCTGCCTGATTTTTTTTCATTTGATTCCACTAATACATGAAGAGGATGATTCTCCCATACCAATCCCAAGAATGGTATCTGTAGAATCCAAAGTTGAAATCCTATTATCCTAGAACTTTTTTCAGAAAACTTTAACATGTGTTGAAATGTCATGCTGCTCATATATTTGATAGCAATGAGGAATTTACTTATTATATACTTTAGCTTTTTAGCCCTTTCCCTGCCCACCAGAAATGTTTCTTTTGAATCTGATTTTGTCCTCAGAGTTTAAGAATGTTAAGGCATGTATAAGGGTTTCTTTTTTCTTTTTTATTTTTTGTCAAGCTATTGTATATTTTTACTTGACGTGTTTGAATATATAGTTACCTGTTGGACTATTTGTCTGGACTCTCATGCCAGAAAAAAAATTATAGTGAACTTTACATGTACGGAGTCTTCATTAATCTGTATAAACTGACAAGGTTAGAATATCAAAGTCAACACTGTAAGAAATAAAGTGATCTTTTATCTGCTCTATCTCCTTGCAAATAAAAGAACAATAAATTTTGTACTATTATGAAATAGATGAGCTTGAAAATTTTTCAAGTGCCTTGTATAAAATGGCACTTTGAATTCAAGGTATAAACTACAACAAAACACTTTCGAGATCTAGTTTGATTGCAGAGTGCATGCTTACTCATTTATATATTCTCTGCAATTTCTGATTCAAGATATTTCACAATTCTAAAGGAAAACCAAAATAGGATAATAATTACAAAACAAAACAAAGAGTAATTGAGGAAGATAATTGAGCAACTTATTCTCAACAACTAGCTTTTTAACAAACAGAAAAATGCACTAAAATTACTGCCTAGTTGTTTAAAGTAGGCTGAAATCTGACTGTATGCCCTAAGTGAGTGTCCTAAAGAAAAAAATACCTTTGAGGTAGCACACTGATTAAATTTAAAAGATTTATTGTTTAACCTCAGGAAGACTTTCGGTAACTTTTTATAAAATGTATACATTTAATGGAAGACATGCTATGCTTCTTATAAGAATTTGTTCCAAGTCACTGTGTATAATAAATGGCTTGTCTACATATTTTTTCAATAAAACTGTTCGTGCAGAATTTTAAGTAGGCACTTTCAATACCAGAATGAATGTATCTTTGTGAAGATGCCATTTATGTAGCATAACATCCAAAGCATAATGAGGAGATTTTGATACACTGCAGATTTAGAACTGAGTTGGAAAACAAAACTTCAAGATACTGTCTTGTCAGCACAAAGCAAATAAATTCAACACTGTAAGTTGAGATTTAAATTCACAAACTTATCAGCAACAAAATCAAAGTAATTTTATTATAAGTTTTTTGACACCAGATTATATGGGGTGGAGTATTTACTTTCTAATTAAGCAATAGATACATATAAACCTGAAATGAGAGTTTTGCCTTTTAATTGGATACTTTGTTAAGCAAAGAATGGTTGAAGCAGCAGAGGAGAATTATCTATTTTTTATTCTTTTTGCTGTTCTTACAAGGACAGTTTCTAGAATTGTTTTCAAAACAATAGAACAGAAAATTTCACGTACTTAATTTTTGTTAATGTACTTTTCCAAAATTAGCAAACTCTGAAAGGAAAGTTTGCCTTTTCAATATGTATGTAAGTGGCAAGTAAAAGTTTTTCTGAAATCACATGATCTGATAGAAATAACAGGGGATGGAAAAGAGTTCTGAAGGTGTTCAGGAAATGCTAGCCCTGAGTGGATTGCTTTGGTGCACTGATTACATCGAACTGAAAATACTTGAAAAACAACAAATGTGTGACATGCTTTCTCTGTACTCTCTTTACCTTCCTAAAGAGAAACCCCCCAAAAGGAACTTTCAATACCAGAATGAATGTATCTTTGTGAAGATACCATTTATCTACCATAACATCCAAAGCATAATGAGGAGATTTTGATACACTGCAGATTTGGAACTGAATTGGAAAATAAAGCTTCAAGATACTGTCTTATCAGCACAAAGACATTCATCTCCTTCCTAGGAGTGTCATCAGCCAGGGAAAATTGACTCCTCGTATCACAGGAGAGAAGACTAAGTGTCCAAACCACACCAAGACAGACTGTCACAAACTGTCATCTATTCTGCTAAGGGTCTGGTCATCTTTCCCAAAAGTCATTTCCCCTCCCCTAAGTTTCCTACATTCTCCCTCCTGCCTTCCCTATAAGCTCCTAAATCTCACTGGGGTTTTTTCTTGATGGTGTTTTGTTTGTTTTGTTTTGTTTTGTTTTTGCATCCACTTTTCTTTCCTGTGATTTCCCCATGCGTGTAGTAAATGTGTACACCTTTTCTTCTTTTGACATGCCCGTTATCCATTTATTTCATACACTCAGTTCTCATACCTTCAGAGGGTAGAGGGAAAGTTCTGCCAGTCCTACAGTTCCAAAAGAAAATAGCTAGTAATTGAAAATACAAAAGTCATATGAACTTTGAGACAAAGTTAGCTTCTTATACGATATGTTCAGAAAGAAGAGGTGTGTTGCAGACCAAGGGATATTGCCCTGGTCTTAGTTTCTAAGTTTCTCTGAGAAGAAGCAGTTACTACTACAGCAGTGAAACACCTGACTCCCAAATTATAAAAGCCTAAGTGTTGAGATTAAATCATTAGTTATCACCTGTGAATCATAAAGTCTGAACTCTTCAAATTGCAAACACACATAGAAAGGGGATTCTTATACAGGGATCCATGAGTGGAACTGCAAAGTTTTGTCAAAATCTGTATATATGTTTTCTTTTTAAGGGTCATAGATTTCAATATATGTTAAAAGATATCTGGAGCTAGTAAAGATTAATAATCATTTTCAGTTTTGTGCTGAAGCTGGCTTAGCCTGGCCTGTACCAGCTTTTGAGAGCTTATTATTAAATTTTCAAAAATGTTGTGAACTGGTTATCAAATTGCTGGTAGCTTGAAATTGGCCAGGGTGGGAGTATTTAAAACATGGAAATGGGCAAATTGTACAAATCATGGCTTTTCTCCCTCCAACACACCCCCTCCCGCCCCAGCACACCACTGGTTAATCTCTATTTTCAGGAGAGAAAAAGATGCTTCATATGAATAAAGGTAAATTATGCACTGGTTTGTTTTATACTTTTCCACCTCTTCAGCTTAATTTTGTTTTAATAATGTATAATTGAATACATTAACATTTAGATGTTAGTAAACTAATAACAAATGTTCATTATTTCTCTTGAGTAGAGGAATACAAATTTTGCACCTGTTGTTGTATAGAATGATTTTTAAAATCTCATTCAACCCCCCAGAAATTTAAGATTTTTTTTCAAGAATTTCTATATAAAATTTTTACTTATAAGCAGATAGCTTACAAAAAGTATGGGTTTTCTTTGGATTATAAATAAACTATTCCACTCACCAAGCTGCTGAGACATTTTACTTTCTGGTATTTTGAAATGAAAACAAAACACAAGAATGTGAAGATGAAGCAAGTGAAAATTAAAAGGGTACAGACTTTAGAAGTATCATAAGCTAAAAATAATACGAAACAAATCTGTAAAGGAAACAAAAGCCCAGGCAGATATAACACAGTAAATTATAAAAGCTAAAAAAATGAGGAGGTGACAAACAATAAAGTGAAACTCTCTGATAAAGCCAAAAATATTTGAATGGCAGTCAACAAAATAGAAGAAAAAAATGACACTCATAACAAGGCAGAGCTATGGAAATGCATCCCCGGGGCAGTACAATAGAGTTGTGAATTAGTGGAGGCGGATCACCAACACTGGGCAACTAAAGCCAGCTAACATAATTCAAAGGATGGAGAAATTCTGTAGCTGAAGATAAAAAGTCTGAAATGCATTATGGTATAGTCAAATGAGTGTCATTTCTAATATACACACTTAGTTTTCAAGAGTTGATAATATGAAGTAAAAATTTAGTATGCAAAGTTCAAATTTTCCATTTGTTGACCAATTCATTTTTATTACATATTTTCCAGCAATTAAACTAAAGGGGTACCAGGACAGAGTAGACATTCTGAGCTTTCACTTTACAAAAGCTACACATAAATCTAGACACTTTTTAAGGGTATAAACAAAGTCAGAGCCTGTGTGACAGTTCAATAAATAATTGGAGAAAATTTTTCTTTAAGAATAGATTACATACATATTGACCTCTTTGAGATCCTTATTCTGAGATTCAGTTCAGAATCTGAGGTTTTGTTTTGTTTTGTTTTGAGACGGAGTCTCTCTTTGTCACCAGGCTGGAGTACAGTGGCACAATCTCAGCTCACTGCAACCTCCGCCTCCCAGGTCCAAGCAATTCTCCTGCCTCAGCCTCCTGAGTAGCTGGGACTACGGGCACGTGCCACCACGCCCAGATAATTTTTGTATATTTCTTTAGTAGAGATGGGGTTTCCCCATGTTGGCCAGGATGGTCCCGATCTGTTGACCTTGTGATTTGCCTGCCTCGGCCTCCCAAAGTGCTGGGATTACAGGCATAAGCCACTGCGCCCAGCCCAGAATCTAGGTTTTAACCAGATTTGCCATTATAAGATGAAATGAAACCAAAACCACCAGTCAATATCTGTAGCAGTGTTATTGTTGGGGAGCGTGCATGTTTGTTTGAGCTTATTTATATATACAGAGCTGTTTCGCTTAATATTTAAATTGAAAATTTTTAGTATTTTCAGAATGTTTTAGATACTTTGATGAATGAATTTTGCGTCAAACTTAAAAAAACTTATAGGTTATATATTTCTGAACACATTGGCAGATGTAAATGACAAAGTTATATTCACACAATCATCAGTTTTTCTTGCACACAACTGACATTTTGTCAAAAAGTTAAAATATTTGAAATGTATTTTCTATGTCCTCATCTTTCTCTTTTTGAGCCTTTTTTTTTTCCCTGGGTTGGTTATAAAATGTTCCCTAACTTCAGGCATCTGATTAAGTTTTGGGTTTTCTCCCTTCCTCCCAACTCATATTGATTGGTAATGATCTGATAGAAGACAATTGCCAAAGATCAATGAAATATATTTTAAATTAAACTTCTTCAAGATAATATTCATATTAATCCTTCTTTAATTGCTGAATGAGGAATAATTGTTCATTGACCCTTAAAACCCTAAAACTTAATCAGCTCACTGGTGTTGATGAATGGATATTTGTCCAGATGAGAATGCTTATGGTCTACTTCAAGGGGTTCATAATAGTAAAAATGGCCTTTTCTTCCATCAGGAGCTTCATCCTGGGTCTTTTCATCCTTGTTTTTCTACTAGCTCTCCTTCTCCAAATACACTGACTTGGAACCCCAGTTTCAGTGGTGGACTGCGTGGATTTGATTCCAAGCTATGCTATAATGAGAAAGTAGCTCTAACCCTGTAATATAGAAATCATCATCAGACAATATACAGACAGGGGCCAGTTAGTTCACGATAATAATAGGTGAAAAGGAAGAGTATGTGGATATAGACATGGGAAAGTGAGTTTAAATTGTTTCAGGAGTCTGTGGAAGTTGTCTTTGGGTGATGCAATGTTCTCAGGGAAGCACAACCAAAAAGAGAATGAGGATTTCTGGGGAAGTGTTAGGGATTAGAGACAGGATAAGATACAAAACTAAGTAAATTAGAGGGCGAATAGATTGGAACATATGTAGTATGACTGATTGATAGGCGGCACTGAGATTCTCAGTTTCAAGTGGGATATTTTTCAAATTGCTCCATGTAGCTAGTTGCTCAAATATATGTGAGGATTTGGTGTAAATTTGGATCTAACCAGGGTTATTTTCCTGGTTAGATTCAGCAAAGTGAAAGAGAAACAAGGAAGTTGAAGTTTCCTGGGAATGGTTGACCATGGAATTTAGGCAGGAGAACAGGCAATAGAGTAGACATCAAGGAGGTAAGGGTCATTGTGAATATGATAAAATAATAGTTTGGAGGTCTCAGAGGGATTGAAAAATTTTATGTCAGTATATGAAAGGGAATGATTAAAGGAGGAGCTCAGAGAATGGGATGAATGAAATTGTGACTACAGAGAAGTTGCTATTATAAGTAATGACGATGCTTCACTAAGTCCTTCTGGAAGTGTGGTCCCTGTGCTAGCAGCATCAGCATCACCTGGGAACCTACTAGAACTGCAAATTCTCAGGTTACACCCCCAGATCTACCAAATCTGAAATTCCAATAGCAGGTCTCAGCAATCTCTTATTTTAACACAACTGTAGGCAATTTTGAGGCACACAGTAGTTAGCACAACTGGTCTTGGGTATGTCCTATTTGGTCTTCCTCCCCAGTTCACTGTACAGAGCCCCTAAAACTTGAAATTTCCTGATAGAGATGAGAGGACCATCCTTTACTAGTCATAAGTCCCTTTTAGCCATACTTGAGTTTATGCTATTGACATGACATGAGTGGTGGAGACCCGTAGAGCTTCAGAGTGGGTGCTGGACACCAGAAAGATGAAGGCCTAACTAGATGGTTGAAACTGTCGGCCCTCTTTGTGCCCCTTTTCACCATACCTGGCCCTATGTGTCTCTTCTATTTGACTGTTCCTGATTTGTATCAGACAGTAACTATAAGCAAAGTGCTTTCTTGGGTTCTGTGAGCCGTCTTAGCAAATTATAGAACCTGGGGAAGGAATCCATGGAAGTCCTAATTTATAGTCAGTTGGTCAGGAGTATGGGAGGCCCACAACTCGTCTCTAACGGTGGGGGGGGGCAGTCTTGTGGGCCTGAACCCTGAACTTGTGGGATCTGATGCTATCTCCAGATAGACAGTATCAGGATTGAATTGAACTGTAGGACACCAGTTGGTGTCCTGAGAGTTGAACAATTGATTGGGGTGAGACTAAATCCACAAATTTGATCTCAGAAGTTTGAGTAGAAGCAATTCTATTGGAAAACATTGTCATTAGATCAAAGGTCTTCATAGAACCGAGAGATCAAGAAGACAAAAAGTCATCTGTGATGACACATTGTTGACATAAACTAGAATTGAGACAAGAGTATTTCAAAGAGAGTTACATTGAGCCAGGGATAAAATAGTCAATCAATTGATTAATTAGAATTTAGTAAATGCTATTTTTAAAAAAATTAATCTTTACTTAATTAATGGAGATACTTAATTATCTCCATTTTGACTTTAAATTTGTAACTAAAAAGTTGCTATTTTATCTATTTCTCATAAATGGAAATCGAAAAACAATAGCAAAATGCTTCGACAGAAAATCTGCACTTTTTATTCCCAAGAGGAAGAATGGCCAACTACCTTAAGCACAAAGTTAGAAAAACTTTCATAATTTTTTAAGTTGCCATATGTTATAGCTTTGAACAAGTTGAATTGTCAACTAGACTGCCCAGGGAATCGAGCCATCTAATTTAATCTCCTTACTATTTAGATAAGATCTTTGTTGTTGAAAATCTTAATATTTTTTAACAATCTTGTTTTCAGAGACTGATATTAATGATTTGTGAAACTCATTAAATGCAGTTGTGCATCTGATTTGAAAATCATGAGGGAGATTTTTGGTCAGATATGCATAGCAAATCTATGTCACTAGACATATATCCCTACTACCCATGTCACAACCTTTATGTCTACTCTTGAACTGAGCTTTTGCTACATGATTTATTTTTGAGGTTTAAGAATCATTCATTTATCTGATGGAAAATTGTGTTTCTCTTGTTAGAATAGAGCGCAATTTATCTTTTTCTATCTTTCATGGAGACATGAAAGGATGTGAATTTGGAATCAGACAAACCTGAGTTCCACCACGCTTTCTTCTTCTTGCAAGCCATGAAATCCACAGTGGGTTAGTGGACATTACAAAACCTCTGGTCCCACCTTCTTAAGATGGAAAAGATAATACTAATTGAAAGAATGAATGTGATAATGAGAAGAAATGGTATCAATAAAGTTTCTGGAACACAGTAAGTTCTAACAAATGCTAGTTCTTTTCTTTCATTTTTCAAAATCTAAATAGAAGCCAGTTGGTAATTCCAAGATAGTAGTATGAAGACAAAAAGTTTGTTAATTGACCTTCAACCACTGAGACCTTACCTTATAGGAAGCAAAATGAACAAATATTTTCTCCCTTCTACAACTGTACACCCTCTGAGACAGAGAGACAGTGTTCCAATCAAGACAGTGACAGTATTCTGTGCACACATAGGAAGGGAAGAAGAATAAGAGTGAACCTTTAAAAAGACAATTTTAGATTGTGTTTTATTATCAGGCACTCTTTTTATTGGCAATAATATTTTTTAGAGATTACGGCATACAAAATAGACCTTAAATTTTCTCACTGCTGAGAAATTTTTATAAGGGTGCTTCATTTTCTTCTATGGCAAATCTAGGGACCAATAAAATAGCTTTGATAATTCACTTATTACATTCTTTCCTAACTAAACTATTTACATTACAAACTTTGTCAATATGCTATGCTTTTGCATTAATAATTCTCATGTGTCTCATTTGTGAATACATGAAAACTAGTTGTACAATAAGGAAAATGTAATTTTGAAACATCTTCAAAAACAGTTGCATAATTTAACAAATGTTTATAAATTTTCATCCTTACCCTAAAAGCACAGATATCCTAAATGTGATTGAAGGTAAAATGATTTCTTTCAAGAACTGGATTTCTCACCATGAGTTATTTTATCTCCAAACAAACTGTAGTAGTGTTATACAGTGGTTAAAAAATCACTTAAAGTGAGAATAAAGATACAGCTTTTTAACTCTTCATTTTGTAGATGAGACCTGAAAAATTAGACCTTTCTTCTAGAGACAAGTTGGGGTTAGTTGTGTATATAGAGTGTGAATAGTGTCCATATTTTACTCTCATTATTTTAACAGAAACATGCAATTTGCACTTCAAAAACCTATTACAAATTAGCTGTGTCATTTGTAAGTGTTAAAATTACCTCATTAATGATCACATAGGCTTTTGGCTCATTGTAATGAGATGTTCCTACCAACCAAAGTTGAAAGACAAAGAGTTTGGAGTCTTTAATTCTTGGTAAAATTAGTAGTTCTATTTAGGGCTATATTTGCAAAATACTATTTCTACTCAAGCATATTTTTATTTACAAGGTACCTCACAAGTGTTGACCACAGAGATGTTTCTACCTAGCAGAAGTAATTATAGTTACATATAGCTGTCTAGGAATATCTTAAACATGGGGATTAAAATAACTTTCAAGAACAAGAAGAAATGTTATACCAGGCATTTTTGTACCTGGTGCTCTATTTCGGTGCGATATTTGTGGCAATTAAAAAACATAAATGGCTTGGATATATAGCTAAGATATCAAAGGAAAAATATGCAAAGGCATGATTATTTTATAAATATGCCACATATGTGAATTGAGGTACAAAACCTCCAAGTTTAAAATTGTCTTTGTTTGTTTGTATGTTTTGAGACGCAGTGTCACTGTAGCCCAGGTTGGAAGAGGCACGATCTCTGCTCACTGCAGGCTCCACCTCCCAGGTTCACCCCATTCTCCTGCCTCAGCCTCCCAAGTAGCTGGAACTACAGGCGCCGCCACCACGCCCGGCTAATTTTTTGTATTTTTAGTGGAGACGGGGTTTCACCGTGTTACCCAGGATGGTCTCGATCTCCTGACCTCGTGATCCGCCCGCCTGGGCCTCCCAAAGTGCTGGGATTACAGGCGTGAGCCACCACACCCGTCCTAAAATTGTCTTTTTAAAAAAGAAATCAAAACAGACAAGTGGGCAATGAGTTATGGATACTATTACAGGGTACCCCGATAACCTAGTAACAAGAAGACTTTTGGTACCGAAAATTCCAATTAACCACATTTCTCCATTAAGGCCATGGTCACTGCCAATTTTTACTCGCAAAGGCTGGAGCTAGAGTTATATGGAATTCCATATGTATCTAAACCATAGATTTATCAATTATTACTTAAACACAACTTGGAGGACACTCTCCAGAATTTTAGGGCTTGGCCTTATTCTGGAGAAACATACACTGGAATAGGCAGTTGGATTTTAAACTCAATCTTAAATCTCTTGAAAATGATGCATTTTTTTCTGAGAGATGAGAAATTGTTCAACTCTCTTGGCTTATTTTAGATTTGATATTATACAGCTCGAACACCATGGAGATTTACTAATCTAAATGAACACATACCAAATTAGTCTTTGCTCCAGTCTTAAAATCTGAGATTAATTCTGGCAGCTGAAGAAATTTTCCAGGGTTACGAGTATGCTTCAATGCTGGTGACCAGTACTACTTTCTGGTAAACTATAGATGACATGTGCCTTTTCACTGCCTAAACTCACTTTGTAGAACACCGTTAAATGAAAATCATCACCAGCACTTTGGGAGGCTACGACGGGAAGATCATTGGAGGTCAGGAGTTTGAGACCAGCCTGGCCAACACGATGAAACCCCATCTCTACTGAAAATACAAAAACTTATCCAGGCATGGTGGGATGCACCTGTAATCTCAGCTACTTGGGAGGCTGAGGCAGGAGAATCGCCTGAACCCAGGATGTGAAGGTTGCAGTGAACAGAGATGTTGCCATTGCACTCCAGCCCTGGGCAACAGAGCAAGATTTCATCTCAAAAAAAAAGGAAAAATAAAGAGAGAGAGAAGAAAATTATCAGTGTTCAGTGACTCTTTTTTTTTTCATGCTGATAAACTATTACACAGAAAAAGAAATGTATCCATTATGGACAATTAAAAGGACTATACAACCTCTCTCATTGTATGATTCTGGTTTTCTTTCTTTTTCTTTTCTTTTTTTAAGACAGGATCTCACTGTGTCACCCAGGCTGGAGTGCAGTGACACTATCTTGGCTCACTGCAACCTCAGCCTCCTGGGTTCGAGCGATTCTCCTGCCTTAGCCTCCTGAGTAGCTAGGACTAAAGGCATTCACCACCACACCCAGCTAATTTGTGTATTTTTTTTTATTACAGGTGGGGTTTTGCCACGTTGGCCAGGCTGGTCTCGAACTCCCGACCTCAAATGATCCTCCCGCCTCAGCCTCCCAAAGTGCTGGCATTACAGGCATAAGCCACCATGCTCGGCCTGATTCTGTTTTTTAACACAATTCTAATTACTTCTCTTTTAATTTTTCAAGTCATAGGTTTTTAATCTGGGAAACCTTTGAGAAAGCATCCAGATACATTTATAAATAGAAAAATAAATTCAGATACATAGAATTAAGTTTATGATTAACTAGTGGGTGGCAACTGAAAAATTTCCAAGTTCCATAAACTGAAGTGAAAGGATCACTTTCCTGAAAATGTTACAAGGCTTGGTAATTACCTAGATTGTACTAAAACCTACACAATCTAGTATATTCTATAGCAGTAATTCATAAAGACAGTTTCACTTACCATGTAAAATTTATACCTACACTGAATTCAAGAAATGCATTACTGGTTATTGGAGTAGGACAATAAACTCCCAGCAGAACTTATTTGCATGAATGCCTATTAAACTATTATCGATGTAGAAATTAAACAATATATTCAGCTATTCAGCCCCAGATGTGTGAGAGACAGAGAAAAACTTCAAAAGAGTTCAGCTACCAAATCCCTTCCTCAATAGCTCTTTGAGTCTCAAGACAGCTTCAACCACACACAGCCTCAGAGTCTTATGGTCCAAACAACATTCGACTGCAGGTCTAAAGTAAGCAAACATTTGAAAAGAAACAATCAAAGATCTATGCGTGTAGTTACGGTCAAGGAGGTCCACCTGCTGGTGGGTGACCATGGCAAGGATAGGGACTAAGCCAAATGATGGCTTTACCAAAACGGAAACAAGAGAAGCCATCGGAAGCAGAGTCCAGGTTATAACAGGAGCCCAGGCACTTGATGTGGGAACCCTACTTGTCTCATTTAGCAGCTAGAGCTTTAACGTCCTATGAGGCAGAGCTAATGCCCTTCATTATTATTTATGTTTTGTAATTGACTGCATAATTTAGAACTATGCCTTGAATTTAATATCTATCTGTTGAATAAATGAATTAATAATGATGAAAATCTGTCCACAGGTTATGTGCAGTACTGAAGAGCGACTTCAGCTATTGAAGTGTCTATCAGAATTCTTACTCTCTAAAAAGCCTCTGGTTAATTACTGATAGAGGTTGCGGACCATTTCACTCTCACAATGTAGGGGAAGCAGGAATATTATCTGGCCTCTTGGCTCCTCTTCCTTTGCCTTCCACAGCTCTCTCTGCTGGTTCACAGAGGCACACTTTGGTGGCTCTCGGTTCATTCTGCAATTCTGCTAGAATCTCGTTCCATCCTCGATTGTAACCAGCTTGTCCTCCACCCAACGCTTATTTACGGAGGGACAGATAGCAAGAAGAAATCGCACTCTGGAATACAAAGTGGGAAGACACACCCCTTGGCCAGAATGCCTGCCTCCTATGTTCATGATGGATATTTCTAATTGATCTCGGCACTCATTTCCATTGAGCCCACGTCCCAAATTGGCCCTGAGTTAGGGAGAGGACTCTAGAGTGGGAAAGGTGTACCCAAAACTTCCCTAATCTGACTATCAAGCGTAAAAAGCTAAACATTCAATTCAACATCCCTTGTTTCTCCAGCTCAGAGTGCCTGATGGTGTGGGAAGCCCCTACTCATAAAAATTCATAGTTGAAGATTGTTGGTAATTTTGCCCAACCTTCTTCTTTCTTTGCCTAGTTACACCTCAAGGCAACCTCCTGGCAGGCCAGCCTTAAGCCCAGCAGTCCAACCATGCCTCTAAGCTGAGTTCGCATCAGAGCCAACTTCAATTATAAACAACTGAGATGATGCCAGAGGCCAGAATCCCTGAGAACCCAATTGCTGTCATCACCGTGGCTAAAACAAGGCACTTGGCATCTAGAAAAGCTGATCTGTAGGAAATTTCCAACAGAGTTCAATATTTTCTAAGTTTAAAGTAAACCATATCATCAAGGTCAGACACTCGAGATAAAACTAGGCTTGCATTTAAATAGAATAAAAATAGTTGAAGAATACTAAGAGTGGTGACTACTTTTACACAGGAATGTTTTAAATAAATTGTTTTTTTTCTTGTGCCTTTTAAATTTTGTGATTTGTCACTGTGATGCTGACATATTTTTAATGAAGCATGCCTTGTAAAATGACAAGTGAATGAAAAACACACAGTAATATTTACATCAACAAAACTAGAAGAAGACTGTATGTCCCAAGAGTCTCCATCATCCACCCAGTGGCCACTTGACCAAATTTAGATCCAAATACCAAAAAGAAAAGTAAATAAAATTTGTGTTGTATGTCTTACAAGACCAAACCTATAAAATGAGGGGAAACTTCACAATTACTTGTCATTTGCTCTGTGGAGTTGTAACAGATGGATTATAAAGAGGATTCCATGATAAACATCGAAATGTGGTTACTACCTTCTGTGCTTTCTCGGTTCATATTTTTATTTTTTTCTTTATAAACAGATAATTCATTCTTATTTATGGCAATGCAAAATTTTCAGATGTATTGAATATGTCATAGTTTTTTTCTATTGTAGGCGTCTCTAAAAAAGGTAGAGAAAACAAACAGAGCAAAGTCTGGTGTGGAAAGGAGAGAGAAATAAAGCTTGTAAAGGAATGAAAATTAGAGCTTTTTGGAGACAAAAATTCTTAGAAGATACGAAAGCTAGTTACTGAATTAGATGAAGGTTCTTTTTCAGTTTTTTCCACTTGTTCATCTCTTAGGCACTTATTCACAGCAGAAAAGAAAGGGTTAAAAAGAAAATACCTCGGTGTGGTGAGACTGTAACTTCATGAAGGCGTCACTGAAGACTCACCTTTCCCAGCATCACTCAGCATGGTATTACACATGTGTGTAATGTAAAGGAAAGTGAATACGCATTCTTGGATGGGAGATCAAATCGTGATTCCAGAATATAATCAGAAGCTGATTCATTATCCTCTCGAGATTTCATAATCTTTGCATCAGGAATTAAAATTCAGAAGAGGGTGAATGCATCTAACCTTTTGAAAGTTAAAAATTAACAGGAGCCTTTCATACAGATAAATTTGCTTTGCCTCATGATCAGCACTAAAGAGCATCATAGATTTAAACCATATTTACACAGTTAAAACAACACAGCCAAATATGAAATATGTTATGTAACATTGTACAAGATGCTTTCCAACATGCAAACTGACCTTTAAAACAATTTTTCATAAAATAACATTTTTAGGTAAGAGAAAAGACATGTGGTTAGGGCAAAATATTTCTGTTCAAATTACAAAATCCTGAATGACAAATCACAGGATAGAAAAAAATTATATTGTACCTGGAATTTGAAGTCTTCAAATTTATTTAGATATATGTATCTATATGTATTAATAGATATATATTTAACTGATTATAAGTTTAGAACATTTATATTTTGAAGATGTCAATTTTTTAAAAAATTATTAATATTTACAGGATTTCTGCAGAGATTTTAAACACATATTTTTCACTAATGTGACGAGTATTTATGTCCCATTTCATTAAAGAGACATTTCAAGATTCTTTTAGAGTGAATTTTTAAAAATTAAGTATCACAATTATTTCTGAAGTACTACCTTAAAAAAAAACAACAACACTTTCCTGGCTTTTCATATAGTTAAACATTTTCATAATGACTAAAAATATAAAAATAAATTAACAACCATAATTAAATTAGAATTCTACTTTTTATATCAGATGAAATACTATATAAAATGTCCAGAAAATCTAGTGTTAATGAGGCTGTGCAGCCTGGACATTTGATGTCCCATCTGTGGGAATGTGAATTAACCCAACCATTCTGAATAATTATTGGCTCTGTGTGTTAACAGCCTAGAGTCCTAAAACAAGGATCTTAATTCTAAAATAAAATCCTATTCTAAGAATATGCCAAGGGTTTATAATCAAGGAAGTGTCAAAGTTATAGAGAAGAAACTTCACCCTAGCATTATATTTGTAATCATCCACATAAACCAGATAGTGTTGAATGAAACTACAGAAAACTAAAGAGCCTAGCGAATATGTTTCTCTTTGTGTACAATTGTAAATGCACACATCTATCCATGTAAAGTTTTACATCTCAGGAGGATAGGTACCAACATGTTAACATGCTGTATCTATAAGATACGAAATTTTACTTTCCTACAATTTCATACATACACACACACTCTCTCTCTCTCTCACACACACACACACACAGAGGATATATATACACACAAATATATATATAAACATACATATTTATATAGATACACACACACATATATATACACAGATGGTCACCAACTTATAATGGTTCAATTTATGATGTTTTTTAACTTTATGATGAAGCAAAAGTGATAGCTTTGAATAGAATATAACTATTCTGCTTTTCACTTTCAGTACAATATTCAATAAATTACATAAAATATCCAATACTTTATTATAAAGTGGGTTTTGTATTCAATGATTTTGCCCAACTGTCAGCTGATGTAAGTGTTCTGAGCACATTAAAGGTATGCCAGGCTAAGTTGTGATGTTCAGTATGTTAGGCATATTGAATACATTTTAACTACAGTATTTTCAATTTATGATCATCTTATCAAGACAACCCCATTGTACATTGAAAAGCATTTGTATTGCATTAAGCATGTTATATAATATTTTTTATTGAAATTACTGGCAACTTTTGAAAAAATGAAGTAATGTGCTTTGCTATTGGTTAAAATGCTTTTGGCCAGGGGCAGTGGCTCATGCCTGTAATCCAGCACTTTGGGATGCAAAGGCGGGTGCATCACTTGAGGTCAAGAGTTTGAGACCAGCCTGGCAAACATAGTGGAACTCCATCTCTACTAAAAATACAAAAATTATCCAAGTGTGGTGGTTTGCACCTGTAATCCCAGCTACTTGGGAGGCTGAGGTGGGAGAATTGCTTGAATCAGGCAAGCAGAAGTTGCAGTGAGCCAAGATCATGCCATTGCACTCCAGCCTAGGCAACAGAGTAAGATTCTGCCAAAAAAAAAAAAGGAAGAAAGAAAAGAAAAAAAGTTTTTAGCTTCGAGTAACAGAATAGTCAACTAATTGTAGAAAAAAACAAGGAGCAACTTTTACGAAATTGCACAATAAGTAGATGGTATCAATGGTTAGTTAATTCAACATGATCCACGTCTTTGTGATTCTCTTATCTTTCTACCTGTTTTCAAGACGGCTAAGGCATTCCCAGCCTTACAGCTTAATGGGACAAAATCCAATGGCAGGAAAGAATAAGTGAGGGCATTTTGGAACTTTAAGGATTGGAAAACAGGGATGCCAAATGTCCAGTAACGTGGGATAACCGCTCCTAATCAAGGATTGCTATATGTCCTGAATGACTTTCTAACGTAATGAAGGTGAATAACCTGCTTCGTTTAATTATACAAACCGAAATGTAACTGCCTAAGCGCCAAGTACTTTTGCATGGTTTTAATGTGCCATGAATTTTGCAGGAATTAAACTACTATGTACATGAGAAAAGATGGTAGAATTTCTCATTTAGATACTTATTTCAGAGTCTCAATAGGAAAAAGAGAACACACTCAAACTAAGATAATTTAACATGGGTTTATTTCCAAAGAGACTACTTATTAAAATGTCAGGGGAGAAGGGTGAAGGAATCACAGAGATCACACCCCACGATAACTCTGGGTTAGTAGCAGCGGGCAGATTTCCGGGGAGCAAACTGCCCTGATCACACAAGGAAACACTGATTTTCTTATGAAAAAGAGAAGTCAAAGAGACCCAGCAGAGAGGGAGTTTAGGCAATAATCCCCAATCCCACTTCCTCCTTCCCTTTAATCTCATGAACATGCATAGAAGGCAATGAGCATGGAAACCTACTGAGATATTCAATATGGACCATTCCACTTGGACAAAAGCCAGTAAATAGGGGAGTATAACAGGGGATAAGGATCAAGCAGAAAGTATCTATCACATTTACCAGCGCAGATCAATCATGTCAACAATAGAAACGGCAGTTTTGGCATTTGGTTATTCAATGAAACAATATCTGTAGCTTTTTATTTACAATGTTTCAAGGTATGGGTGAAGATATGAAAATTTCATTATGTTCTATTGCATTTGATATGTAAATGTTCTGGCACAATTATATACATTTTGGATTATATATTGACAGTAAATTATTTCTCCTTTGTTAGCTGCAGCATAACATTAATATTTTCAACAACTTGAACGCATACATTGTGTTGTCAGTAATAGTTTAGAATAGTGAAGGGGTCTTTGAAGAATTTCTTATGAAGTAGAGGCATTGGGTCAGACAGAGCTGAAAACCATTGGCTTAGATTAATCACTATTTATCCTAGGGCTGAAGAGGGCCAACTGAAGACACAAATGTCCAATCCCTCTATGACCTGGGAGTTCTATGAACCAGAGAAATAGAGACTGGTTCTTAAGGAGGTAATAAGTGTGCCTTCTATGCTTTATGATAATATGCATTGTCTTAAAAATCGAATATTTAAAGTTAATGCCCTCATAATATGCAAAATTTTTAATAAGTCCCTGTGTTCAAGTAGTTGGCAATCAAATTGGTGAAGTATGGTAAGTCTTTTGAAGAGCATTAAACAGCAGAGAATGTAAGAAATTTGTCTCTATAATAGTGTGGGCCTTCTGTGTTTCCTAAGGGCACATTCATATGATCTCATAACTGAGCAGAGAGAAGCCTAAAGGATAGGTTATGGCTTCATTTGTTTGTTTTTGCCAATTAACATACATTTCTGGATTAAAAGTCAACTATCTTTTTCTTGGGAGTCGACTATAGGAGAAGATAGCAAAGAGGCAAGGAAAGTTATAGCAGCTCGACAGCGTTACCCTGGAAATATCTGTATTCTGCGCCGTTATGGCCTACCTTTATCAGTCAGATAACAATGTCCAAGAGGCAAGCTTGGCACCATTGCTCTTAGTGAATCTCTGCTGCCAGCCTTTTATCCTAATGCTCTCAAAAGACCCATTTAATGGACCTTCCTGAAACTGTGCTCTGGATCAATATGAGGCTCATTGATATGGCATTTTTGGAATTCACCATTTGCTTATTTATTAAACCTGGGATAGTTGCCCAACTTCAATCATCTGAAATCCTCTCCATGACTTTCAAAATTACCAACATTGGTTCCAACATCATTCCTAGAGGACATTTCAGTGGAGTATATTCATCTGACATTTGACTGTATTTATAACAGTAAGAATCTATGATGATTCCTCCCAAAATAATCCCACAATGACCCAATTTGGGTCACATTTGAGGGTCTTATCCTTAATATCAGAGATCTGTTCTATACATTTGAGTCTTAAAAACAATTACTAGCTTCTCTCTGAATTTAACTGAAGTTCCTTACTTTTCTTCAGCCTATTACCCAAATTACATAATGTATTGAAGGATAAAAACTGTCCAAATTTCTGACTACATTTAGTTAAAAATGGGAATATGACTTTTTCGAACTTGGCAAAGATTATGTTTTTTTCATGAAGAAATATAGGCATATTTAAACACTCAGGATCTGAGAGTTTGAAATACATGAAACTTAGCAAGGGGTCTTTAAGTAGTTTTCGTTTCTAAATTATAGTACATACCATTGGATGCTACAGAAGAAAAGACAATGATTACTCATAACCATTGCCTTTATGATATCCTTCCAAAGGAAACCAAGTGTCCCTGTGCTTGGACTCACACAGCAGGAATGTTTACCTTGTTTTGATGTCACTAACAAACACTTGGGCCTAGTCATTGAATTCTAATGCATTTAAGCCATCTTGAGGGTAGAGCCCCAGAGAAAAGTACAAATGGAAAATTCATTGATTTTTGGTTTTGCTTTCCTATGGATTAAATTTAACACTTTCTTATAAATCTCTTCCTTTGCAGATCATATGTGATAAATAGTTATCCAACTTTCTAGACGTCCACCCAGAGCTACTTCCATATGAAGAGGTGGAAACGGATTCTGTGCATGACACTGGTTAGGCTCGGGCACTGTTTTTTTAAAGGAGATTTTTTAAAATTTGTTTGTTTTCCTTGTACACATAGCCATAATATTGTGTTGCTGACTGCCCTCTGGGAACGAAGTCATACCAATCACAAATACATTGCCTAAAGCGGGAGGCTTATTACTCTGCTGTGAATTCCATCTCCTATTATGTTTTAAAGATGCTACAAACTTGAGACATGACTATGTAGATGACATTCCCAGCAAATCCCCAAATAACACTTCACGAGATTTCAAATACCAGGATTATGAAACAGTGAGAGATATAAAGAAATAAAGAAAAGCACAGTATAGGTGTAGAAGGCATTAAAACATAAATTTTATAATTATGAAAGCATATAAGGAACAAGTTTTATTCTAAATAGCAATTAAATCAGAACTACCATACAGGGAATAAAAGTGAATATTAAACCATTGCACCGACAATCACAGAGCCCTTTTTCTGCTGCGTGATAGAATTTAGTGTTTACTAAGGAAGAAAAAAATGCAAGATATCTTAAATTTGGTACCTTCCAACAAATTTAAGAAATGTGTACACTCTCGAGGAGGCTTAAGAAGTCTCTGACTAAAGCACTGGAAAAGAAAAGCAGTGAAAAGCAAAATAACTATTACTCAACAATAACAACATTTATTACTATTATACTAATATAAACACACTATTAAGCATCAACATTTCAGTTACTCACTGAGCCCAAAGTCGTTTTTCATGAACCATTCACAACACTGATAACCTATTGAAAAATGATTGAAAACAAAATAGCTTATTGCTTTCCAAGTCCTTTTAAAGCCTTCTCATGTGTCATTTCATATAATCCTTACAACGAATCTAAGAGGTATATACTGACTTTATCTCTGCACAGAAAAGAAAACTGAGTCATATTCAGAATAAGTTGCAAAGTTCCCCAGATAATCAGTGTCATAAGTGAAATTTGATGTCACAGTGTAGTCGAGTGTAATTTAGGGAAGCAGTACAAATGATGGTTGAAAGCACAGGCTCTGGGGTAAGTAGCCTGAAGTCAAAATCTAGTTCATATCCTTAGTGGCTGTGTGATCTTGGGAAATTTCCCTTAACTCTCTGTGTCTTGGTTTTATCGTTTCATCCATTTTTGCCTCTCATATAAGCTGGTGAGCATCACACTAGTTTATGCTTCTAGGACACTTAAAACTACCTGGCTCTTGATATATTTTAACCATTTTGTATCATTTTCTTCACCTTGAGTATTTCATGGCCAGATGGAAATCAATGTCAATATGAAAAAATGTTCGTAATTCAACAGGAAGAAATACAAAACCTTATAAACAACTTTGTTTTCCTGGCAAGTATATTTGGAAGCTATGTTCAATTGAGAAGGGGAAGGGAAAGCCTCTAAGGGCATCGATTAATCAATGACCGGAAGCTGATGAGACTTGTCTGGAATTTTCTGGAGACTATGAGACTTAAAATTGTGACAAAGATAAGGAGATGAATTGAGTATCGTGGAAGAGACATTTTCTGAATTCAGCAGAGAAAGGACAGACAAATATGGTAAGGGGAAAATGGTATTAAGTAATAATATCTATGAAGTGCTTTCGAAAGTATGACACATGTAAATTGTGTTAAATGTAAACTATCATGATTATATCATTACTGTCTGACGGATACAACTATTCCCACTTCAGTTAGCCACATAAGATCAATTTTCCTATACCTTAGAGAATACCAGTAACCTCCAGTTCAGAGACAGCATAAATATCTATCCACAGCTGAGCAGACACATACAGCTAGCTACCAGATGAAATGGGCTTTATCTTCAAATACTATTGTTTTCCATTTTTTAGTTGTGGCAAAATACGCTCAACAATTTGCATCTTAACCACTGTTAAGTATACAATTCAGGGTTATTAAATGTATTCACAATGTTGTGCAAGCATCACCACCACCCATCTCCATAATTCTTTTTGTCTTGTAAAATTGAAATCCTGTACCCATTAAACAGTGACTCCCCATTCCCCGCCCTCCCAGGGCAACTACAGCTTTACTTTCTGTCTTGATGAATCATACAATATCAAATGCAATTTTTAAGATATTTAAAATCTTTTGTCTGGAAGCAAAGTGGAAGCTAACATCAATGGCTATGCCTTCAGTGAGTTCTCAGACCACAGTACAATGTAGTTACCTATTTATCTTTTATTACATTCTAGACCTATTCTTTCTTCCTGGCAAAAACATATCTTCTTTGTAGATTATGGCATTTACCTCCATCTCCACACCTTTTGGCATCTCTCAGGTACAGATCATCAGCCTCTTGCTTAGTCTTCCATTTAATGACAATTTCTGTTTAGTATACAACAGCCCTTCTCCCTGCAATGCAATTTCTTCACTCTGAAAAGCTCTGACTCTGGCTACTGGTCTCTGTTATGTACTCATTCCTAGAGCCATGTCTTCAAATATTTCTCAGAACTTCTTCACATCTAAAAATCTAGGATTGAATTATTGCTGTCTGACTATATTCTTCTGGTATTTCAAGTGTCCTGTATAACTTCTTCATCTGCCCTTGCTTTTCTTCTACATCAAGATATCAAGTTCATGGACTTCCCAATTCATCATTTTAAAAATTTATTTCAAGCCTTTATGAGTCACTACAATACACATATGTTCTCAAGAATTATGGCCCTAAAATTTGTATGTGGGAACAGTTCCTGTGTCAGGCATTATGGACATAAGAGTAAATAAATTCTAGCCCCTGCCTACAAGAAGCTAATTCCCAGCCTAAGACAGACTGCAAGCAACTAATACGCAGAGTGGTGAGTCTAAGGAAACTGATTAGGATGAACCTAATTCAAGCTGGGAATATCAGAAGAAAAACTTTTTGAAAGTCATGAAACATGAGCTATGCCTAAAAGAATAAAAAGTATAGAGAGAAATAAGAAGAAATAAATTAGGGAATGAGATGAGTACAATAGTAGAAAAAGGAAATCTCTTTAGGTCAAGGGAGCTTAGAGATGAAACAGGGTGTGAGAGTACATAGGGAAGCTCATAACCTCAGTGTGGTTGGAGAAAACAGGCTGAAAGGAGAAACGGGAGAAAGTTACAAAGGGAATCAAATGTGTTAGTAGTTGAGGGAAAAGCAAATATTGAATACGACCCACAGATCTTGGATAACCCAGTGTTTGGTAGTAACTTACATGAAAGGTTTTGACAAAATAGCGGGAGAGATGGAGAAAATAATAAGTAAGTTTTATATTTCCTCAGTAGAAACAAACAAAAAAAAAACGTGTAATCACAACCTGATCTTTTAACTGGCCTCCACTTATCTTGCTGCCTGGATTGGCATACATATTCCGCTGCCTGAAAACTGCCCAACACGTTTGAAAGGTTGTTTCTCACTATTACACCCGGGCATTCCTGCTTCACCAGCTGAGTTGTAAGGGGCCTCCAGGAGGCCTAGATTGTTCTCCTTATCATATACATTATTTTCATTTATCGATTTGCCCAGAACATCTAATGAAATATTATGGACACCGATAACATGAATACAAACATAGTTATAGACACTAAAAAGTAAATTGATGTCTTTTGAAAGGCTGTCATGTCTTGGATGCTAAATTTGGAGTATTTGCTTCTAATAAATAAATAGCTTGCTTTAATCATGCTGGTTTATGAATATAATATAGGGGAGCAGCTTTGATTTTGCCCTTAATCTTAAAAAACAATTAGCGAGGCATGGTGGCAGCACCTGTAGTCCCAGCTACTCAGGAGGCTGAGGCAGGAGAATGGTGTGAATCCGGGAGGTGGAGTTGCTGTGAGCCAAAATCATGCCACTGCACTCCAGCCTCGGCGACAGTGTGAGACTCCATCTCAAAAAAATAAAAAAGATCATACAAGGAGTAAATGATGATTTAGCATAAAACACAGTTCATAGGACTCAAACTTTGTTATTTTATGGGATTATACTAACCTGTTACTATTCAAAATTTACCATTTCAAAAGGAGAAATATTGGTCTGGGAAAATTGCCATTGCTTATACAGAAGAATGGAGGAATCTTTTTGAGCACAACAATTCTAATGATATTCCTCATCACTGGTTCCAAAACCAAGCCCAAGGAAGGCCTGCATAGGGATAACGTGTAGAACACGCAAAAGAAACACACATCACCAGCTCCTCAACCCTGAGCTCTAAGGGAATGGCCAAGGAAGCTGTATTGTCCTAAGAAATTTGAGATTGTTTTGACTTACATTAAATCCTGCTCAATCATATGTATGTACACAGACACACACACACACACACACACACACACACACAGACGGTGTCATCAGTGAAGCCTCTAACAATGCATCCTGACTGGATAGATTCGACAATTAAAATGACTGGAAGAAAATAGGGCTTCATAAGTGGCACTTACTATTCACATAACACATTAAAAGGACATCTCCTAAATTAAATCTTGTCTATGATAAAAAGGCAGACAATCATGACCCAAGGCTAATTTATAACCGCAGAAATGTTCAAGACAGACCAATGCTTGCTATGTTTAGGAACTGACAAGAAAGTACAGGTCTTTATAATCTACCATTTTGCTTCATTTGATACCAGGTGACCTTCATAATGCAGGCAATAGAGAATTGCAAGATTTGTCGGAGATTTCAGGTCTTTGGAAAGCTATGCCCTTTCACAAGAACAACCGTGGAAACAGGAAGAAAGTCAACTCCCACTTAAGGCAATCAGAATTTACAAATATTCCATCCTTCATTGAAATTTCAATAGGCACTTCAATATTATCTTTAATTAATTCTTTTGTTACAATCATACATCACATAACATTTTGGTCAAGGATGGTGCACACACATGACAGTGGTGCAATAAAATCATAACACTGTATTTTTACTGTACCTCTTCTATGTTTAGACATGTATAGATACACTCACTGTATAGATATAAGTAAGCATATAGATATACTTAACTGTTGTGTTACAATTGCCTACAGTATTCAGTGCAGTAACATGCTGCACAGGTTTGTAGCTTAGGAGGAATAGGCTATACCATATAGCCTAGGTATGTAATCAGCTATAGTATCTAGGTTTGTGTAAGTAAACTCTGTGATGTTCATACAATAATAAAATTGTCCAGCAATGCATTTCTCAGACATATCCCTGTCATTAAGTGACACATGACTATGTTAGTTAACACTGAAGGAACTTCATGGGAAATGCACTCTGCAGCTCCATCATAAAGAGAAACCGTTTATGTCAAAAAACACATAAAAGCATAGTTGCAAGATTACAATTCCTTCCAGATATTTCATTTAGTATCTCCACAGATCACTAACTGCCTGAATAGCATTCTTGAGTCTCCACTGCCTCACATTTGATTTCAGGTCATTCCATCAATTGTCAAAGACGCATCCAACATTAACTTTCCAATTACTGGTTTGGATTGTGTCAACATTGTCATCCTGGGCCACAACAACACAAAAGGCTAACTCGGTGAGGTAACATAGACACTCATCAGTGAGATTTTGCTGACGGGTGGTACCATTTTTTACCAAGATCAAGGGTATTCATACCTTCAGGCATATAGATAACATTGAAAAGGGCAGGTTCGTAGACAAAAAGGCGATGAGGAAGGGTTATTGCAGGATACATGAGCTATGGTGTCTCCTGTTTAACCTGAGTCTGAAGAGATTCAAAGTGCAGGTGCCATGCATGCCTCTTCAATAGTTCCATGTCGATTGATTTTCTGGGCTACACTTCCCAGCATTCAAATTGCTAAATGCATATAAACGACAACTGAATATTTATAACTTGGATTTGTGCTTTTGAGTGACCTTATCTATAGTTATGTGCTTCAGTGATCTAACTTGGGGTTGACTCCAAACTTTGATAAAGTAAAGACCCTGCTTATTCCTTGAGTATTGCTGCACTGACAACTGATTTAGTGAATGCCACTGTGAAAATAATAAACCTCTTGGTGAATATATTGAGACATGTCTTGTAACCTGTACACATCTTAACCAGGGATGTTACTTGATCTTTCTATGTACAGGAGTGTGTGGAGATAGAACAACATACAGGATTGTAATTGTTGCCTGTGAGACTAATAGAAAATTCAAGCTAGTGACGTATGTTTATGCATGGCACACTTCTCAGCAGCAATTTTAGGAAGTTCTACCCACAACCCATATGTCTTTTGATATGTGGGTTACCTTGGAGAGAGAAAAAGAAACTCTGAACACAGGCACGAAATCCTTTAGAATTTTATCTAGAGTTGGACTTGTCCCAAAGCTTTTGTATAAACTTGCTTGATGAGCAACTGTTGTCCACTGGTACCTTCACTGTACAATCCACACACAAACAAACTTCACAACTGGAGTCCTAAATTTGCACTTTGTTTGGTAAAGTTGAATGAAAAATGGTCTTTTAAGCTTATGCTCTCTTATGAGAGCTGTTATTAGATTAATTTTACTCCAAGATATGCCAGTTAGGAAATAACTTCCAATTTAATTTCACCAGCCCCCTGTGGGTGGACTAATTAGTCATACATCACACTTACTCTGGTGGTGAAATGCCTCAAAAGAAGGTCTGCAGAGTGTTGCTCTACCTAGAAGGACATGAATAAAGAGACATAAAAATCATTCATTAAGAAGGAAGAAGACTTTCCTTGCCTAGATTTTCACTTGTAGGATCCAATTAATTTTATCACCTAATATTTTGTCCTGGTGGGCATTCATTTTACAAATTTGTAAGATCAGTAGAAATGGAAACTTTCAGAAATCAAACTGTAAATGTTCGGTAGACGTTGACAGAAATAGCTATTAGGAGCTGTGCTTTTGCCAACTAGACACTCTGAGAAAATCTGTGAAAGGATATTTTCAGGAAGTCATTGAATCCCCTAAAAATCAAGTTTATTGCTCTTACCATAAATATAAATAATTTATTATCAACCACTTTCAATATTCTAATAAGTAACTTTTATTGTTTATTTCATTGGCATGATCTACGTAGACACGTGATTTATCTTCTTTTGCAACAAATTCAGAAAATTTGCTGCCTGGAAAAGCCATGTTTTAAAATTACCACCTGTTTGATGATTTTCTTATAAAAACATTTCTACTTAAGTATCTATCCCTATTTGTCCTTTATTTTCCCTTCCATTCTAGCTCTACCCCTTGTCTCCTTTGTGTGTCTCAGGATAAGTGCCCTATAACATTATGTATTTCTGGAAACCCTTCGATACAAAGTTATTACACGTAAAAAAAAAAAAGTATGCTTTAGCAAACTCTTTGTTCACAGATTATCTTTGACTACTTGCCTATTAGACAATTTTTGTAGGCTCCATATGCTATTAATTTATATTCACTTTTAGAAGAATTTTCATCAAAAGCAAAAGTCTTATGTAAATTGATTATATGCTACTTGTACTTCTGTGTATATATATACACAGAGCCACATACATATATGTAACTCCGGAGGCCTGCCTGGACTGTTTAATAACTGTCCTGAACAAGAGCAAGAAAAAGCTGGTCAAATTTCAAACAACAGGTTGAACTGGGGAGCTCACATCTTTGCATAAAATAGACACTAGCGGCCTTTAAAATTTAAACATTTCTACTGTTTTAAAAAATTATAGCCATCATAGTATGAGGAAAAAATGTAATAATCCTTTTTAATTCTTGCCATTTTATTAACCACAGAGTCCTTACGCCCTAACTTCATTGGTATCCCTTTGAGATTAAACAGAACACTGAATTTTAAATTCTGAGAAATAAATAATTACACCATTTACTTGAGGCACTCTTTCACCTCTCAAGAACTATTTTGAGAATTCATTAGCTAAATATTGCTACAATGCAGGCTAGTAATAAATGGAAATAACGAGCTCATTGTAAAGTTTAAACTAACGACGGTATGATCTGGAATTTTTTTTAACCTCGAATACATAACTAGCTCTAGAAGTGAAATGAAAGACAAAATCACTTCACATATTAGTAAAAAACAAACAATGTAAATTTATAAGCTACTGCTGTTCTTTTGCTCTTGAGAACCAGTGACATCTCTAATTACGGAACATTATGGAAAGGTTAAAGATGAGAATACATGCAGTCTGTCTACAGGAAACCTCAACTGCTCAGGTTAATGAAATGTCTGCAGAAGTCATATTGATTACCAGGTTCACAGGAAACTAACATTTATTGTATAAATTCCATGGTAAAATGTGTTAGGGCTCCAGGCACACAACTGTGCGCCATCTACGTTACCACACAGTGACTACTTCTTTCCGTCTTTATTCATTTCTCTCCTAATGGTCTGTATGTTATTGTTACATAGTTCTAAAAATCTTCCATGAGGCAGAAATTTCATTTAATGATATAGCTTTGAAAATAAAGAAAACCAGTAGAAACTTTCTATTTTCTTATAAAGCAGAATTGTTGAATTTTCGAAGTTTCATTTATGTAGTGTCACAAGGTGACAAACGTATTTCTTTAATGCCCTCTTGTTGTTATTTTTGTGTAACATCAAACAAAGCTGTTTCTTTCATTTGAAGGTGAAAACTGCTCATCAAAATCCAGTTTAAGCTGAGAAACAAAGAACTAAATTTTGCATGAGAGATTATACACTGCATAAGTATAAAACAGGACCAGAAACAATGGTGGGTCAGCAATTTTAAAAAAGATGAACGCAGGTTATCATCAAATCAATTGTTACCAACACACCAATTCCACCTCTAGGCCAGAAAATTAGCCACTTCCCACAGGAAAACAAGAATTGAAGACAAAGTTCACCAGTGAAAGTTGGTTATTTTTTTTTCCATCCTTGCATCAACTAAAATGATATCTATAGTTCCTCTTAACACTTTTCTTACTTTCAAATATGTGGGTATGCTTAATTAGCTGAGGCCATGTTCCATACGCACATCTGGCTACAAGGGAAACTGGGAATTTGAGCCCCAATCCTAATGTTTGTAGAGTATTTAGAAATTTGAGAATTCCCTCCAAAGAAAGAGTTTTTTAAAACACTGTTAGACAAAAACTTGAATTACAAAATGTGGTAGTAGCTCATGTCTAACTCAAATGCAGGGAAAAAAAAAACTATAAACTCTAAAAAAAAAAATACATATTTGATGGTAATAAGAAACAGAAAATAGGCAGAAATAGTAGAATATTTGACCACTGATGAAGTTTTTAACCATTGAATAAAGAAAAATTGCAATGATTTAAATTTGCATCAATGCAGCTTCACACCTGATGACACTCCCTGGTCTGTGCAAAATTGCATGTCTACGAGTAAAGCAGTGAGTTTTACTAGCTTGAGGAATAAGAGCACAGAGTTCCAGGCTGACAGAAAAGAAGAACTTGGAAATTTGAGTGACATGGGAGGAAATCTCACACAAGTGAAAGTCACAAAGGAGAATGTCACAGAGTAAAAAATCTAAAATCAGCACTTAAACTTCATTCAGATATATGACGGCTGCTACATTTCACATTGATAAAAAGAGACTCCATAGAATCCAGCAGAAAACAACAGCTAAATTGCTAGTACAGAGCAGATATTTCAACCATTGCATATAGCTCAGGAGTAAAAGTTTGGTGTTTGACTACACAAAGAAGACTAATATTAGAAAAGAGTCGCTCTTCAAAGGAAAATAAATGAACGTATCTCTACAAAATATCATCCACATAATCTAACATATAATTTAACCTGTCTAGACATAGAACCAGGAAAATATGACGCATAAGAAAAAAGTAAACAATGGATTAAGACATTGAAATGGCCCACACGCTGGGATTAGAAGATAAGAAATTTAAAATAAGCTATTGTAAGCATATTCAAGGATTTAAGGAATAGAAGGTCATAAGAGTGAATATATGGAGAATCTCAACAGAGAAGTAAAAACGATAAAGAAATAATGGCACAAATTTTAGAACTGAGGGACAGAATATCTTATATAAAAATGACATCGTACGCACATACCAGTAAATTAAAGATGGCAGAAAAAAACTATCAGTGAACTTAAAAAGAGATCAAGAACAATTTCCCAATACAGTTAAGAACACAGAGGAAGAAAAATAATAAAAATAGGGCCAGTCTAGAACTAATATAATTGGAGTCCTAGAAAGAGTAGAGAAGGAGAAAATGAGACAGAAAAAGCTGTTTGAAAAAGTAAAGACCAAAAGTTTTCCTAATTGTCAGCATATATCAACTTACAGGTTTAAGAAACTCAAAGAACAGAATAAAAACAAAGAACCAAATGCACACATATCATAGTCAAACCGCTGGGCAAAAAAGAGTAAATCTTGGAAGTAGCTAAAGTGAGGGAGAAAAATAATGTACATACATGGAAACAAATAGACAGATGACCTGTCATCAGAAATGACAGTTTAAAAAGCAATGAAACCATATCTTCGAAATAAAAAAAAAAACCTGTCAACTCCAAATTCTATAACTAGAGAAAGTAATTCTTGAGAAAATAAAGATTTTTTCAACTTTTGCTTAAATTAAGCAACTTAATTGAATTTCTCTAAAATTACAGCTTGTATCAACTCTAGAATTTATTGGGCACCTCCTAGGACATAAACACTGGAATTTGGTGAGAGACATCAGGTAGGAAACAGCCTGGCTCTGACATAAATTCAACACACAGAGGGGGACACATGTTATGAGACTAACCTGCCTTCTCCATCTCATAAAAGGGGTTCTTGTTGCTGGTAACACAGATTAAACTATTTCAATTACATTCAGGATAAAAGGATTAGCAATTGTATGGAAGATGAAAAAATCACCCCACAGGAAGACAAAAGTCTCACAAAAGGATATTTAAACAAGCCAACACTTTGAAATTTAGGCAGAGATCGCGCTTTCTGGTGAACTAAAGTAGCAAGAACAAAGTAGAGGCTCCAATTCTAGGAAAAAGGGGCCCTAATAAGGTTTATGATCCAGAAACTCAAGAAATCCAGACAGAAGGATGCAGTCTCCGCATTCAAGGCAGTAGCAATACCTGGATTACGAAGCCAATCCCCAAAGCAGGAACTCATAAACACAAATTGGATTGAGGAAGAAGCTTGCCCACCAGAGGATTTAGGTTATTACAAGGTAGAATGTGATAGAGAAAACGAGCATGGGGCTGGAAACAAAAGGGGGAAGCCCCATGATTACAACTAGAATATAACTGTCAGAGATGGTGCAGAAACAAGACTGAAGAGAGAACTCCTTAAACCCCACGTGCCTTACGTCAGGACTGATCCTGGACACAGGCTGGACAGCATAGCCTGCAAGTGCTGAGGGAGGAGGCGTGGGCTCCGCTGTGAGAAGGAGAAGGACATAGAGCTGAAAAGCAGATACGGGTCTTGAAATCGCGCAGAGGGTTTGGGCCTTTGTTGCTCTCTGCCAGCAGCTGCCAGTAGTTCTCACACTTTGGCTGGCATCAAAATCACCTGGGGCAGTGGTGGGGAGGGGGAGAGTGTTGTAAAACCACAAGTGACCAGGCAGAAAACACCTGTATGTTTTCCAATTCAGTAAGTACAGAAATATTAATTGGAACAAGGTGGAGGTCAGACATTGCTAGTGCTGTGGACTGCTCCAGGGACATAAGCATGATCTTTAGAGAAGTGGCTCTAACCAGTTGATAGCAACCACTGGACAGAGAGAGGTCCAGACCGACCGTACACAGAGACATCATGCAATTACACTTTAGCAACCTCTCCAAATAACATGTCTCTTAGTGAAACTTGGCAGGTTGAAAACTAAACCATAAAATCCAGTGGCACTTATGTATCCTAGGCACTTACATTTGTCTGGTTCTTCCACCTTGCCTTTGCTTGGTTAGAATTTTGGGTAGATAAGAGGTGGACTTACATGTGCTAGTGTGAGAACTTTGATACACTCATTTAGACATTGACCTACTATCTTGATGTTTGAAAGCTACAACCCAAAGAAATTTGTCTTTTTACATAAAACAAATTCAGCCCTTGCCTTCCTTATAGATTACATCTTCCACTAGCAGTAATAAAAATGTAACAATATGCGTAAGTCAAAGTATCTTCTTAGATCCTCTGTAGTGTTTTATTATTTAGTTGTGTGAATTAAAGTAACTCTCAAAATTTCAAGGATGCCTGAGAAGCAATTCATGTTCAAAGGCTGCCCTCTTGTGACAATGTGTTGTATGTTTTACTGTAAAAGTAATCTTATTTCACCTTATAACCTCTACAATCCAATTCATAACAGCATAAAAAGGAAATAAAACCTTACATAATTTTGAATTTTAGAAAGTACCTTGTTTATATGGCTCCTTTAGAGAATGAATAGTCAATTTGGTAAATATTCTAGTGAGTTGAAGGTTTGAATCCATCTCACTTAACTAGCTTGATGGATGTATTTCTAAACCTATACAACCCACTCCTCTGCTTCTAAAAATTAAAGTTAGCTGTAGATTGAGATGTCAGTGACACAGTTTATAGAACATAACTTAGATTGTCATCTACATTACTGTAACTACAAATACCACCCTCAGATGGAAGAATCAGTTTTATCAGTAAACATCTCTAATTGAACTACAAATGGTGTATGTCTTCTGGCTTTTACAAGCTCTTGGTCTAACGCAGGGGATATATGATGTAAAAATTACAAAACAAGGCCACGCGCGGTGGCTCACGCCTATAATCCCAGCACCTTGGGAGGCCGAGGCGGGTGGATCACAAGGTCAGGAGATCGAGACCATCCTGGCTAACACGGTGAAACCCATCTCTACTAAAAATACAAAAATTAGCTGGGTGTGGTGGCGGCGCCTGTAGTCCCAGCTACTCAGAAGGCTGAGGCAGGAGAATTGTTTGAACCCAAGACGCGGAGGTTGCAGTGAGCTGAGATTGCACCACTGACTGCAGCCTGGTGGCAGAACAAGATTCCATCTCAAAAATAAATAAATAAATAAATAAATAAATAAATAAATAAATAAATAAATAAAAAATATAAAATAACAGTGACTATAATGTTTTGTGATGTTAAACTTTGAGAGCTTTTTTTTTTCTTTCTTTTCCCAAGTCCCTTTCCCAGTTTCAGGAGCAGTTATTCTAAGCTCATTGACGTAAAGGAATAGAAACAAAAGGTTTGGTGGAAAAAATAATAACCTGCTATCATTTCTGTCTTTTGTTTTTTAAAAGCTTGAGCATTTGGGAGAATTTGGAAAGATTGTGGAGTAAGTGCAAAGAAGGAATTCGCTAACAAAAATTATATAGGGTAAAATGACTTTTTTCCAGTTTAGAAAATACTCACTCCCTACATTCCTACCTTCCTTTCCCATAGTTAAGAAGAGGAAAAAGCAAAGGCCTCTTGGTAGCAGTGGTGACTTAGGCAGTTTCTTAGAAATATTCTAGAAGGCATAGTCATCTTTAAAAAAAATAGCTACAAGGATCTGTCTAAGAAGAAGGGACCATGGGCCAAATTACGAGTAGACTTTTGCATTCCAGATATGGTAAAGAAGAAGCAGGAAGCCGGTGGGCCTAAACAGGCCACACAGAAATGGACAAGGAATAGGCCAGCAGCAGCTTGTGGGGACAAGATGTCAAGCCCCAAATGTTAAACCCACCATCCATCCTCCAAATTCTGGCTCTGTTTAACAAGGCTGTGGTCTGGCACTAGGTGCCACCTCAGTGACTAAAGCATAATTCCCCGTCTCCTGGGAGTGTTGACAGCTGACTCCTGGCAACAACACTCACAGCACAGTAAAGTTCCTTCATCCAAGTTCCTGTCCCTTCTCAAGGCATCCCATATCCGAGAACTGCTTGGTACACAAATATAATGGCCTGGCTTGCTTGCTCCAATTTGAGGTCATTAGGTAAACTCACCAAGATCCCTGTAGAGCGGGCTGCGGCCATGATAGTGATTGCATTTCAGCCAGCTTCCTGCTCTGCCCAATCCTATTGCTTTCACTCTTCGCAGGTGTTGGGAATATCCATTTCAACTTCCTTGCATGCAAATCTCCAACTCCGAGTCAGTTTCCTAGGACACCTGACTGGTGACATCTCTATCACTATCACAGTACTTAGAGGTGGAGCATCTTAAAATGATTTAAGGCTAACTGCCCTAAGAGCACAGACAGATGGTGGCTTAAAATAGAATTTAAGTGGCTTTAAAAAAAACATGAAAGAAGTTGACATTGCACGCTCATATGAGCTTATGGATCAAACCATGCATATGATTTCTAAGATCCCTTGTGCGGTACATATTTGCACTGTTTATAAATGACATCCCCTTGAATTGAATTCAGTGTAATTCAAAACAGTAATTTGTGGGAAAAATTAGGTATGCAGAGAGCCTAGACTCTACAGAGGCACACATCATTTGGAGAATAATAGTGAACTGGCTGGTCTATGAGGGAAGAAAACAGTGAATATAGACTACTAGTGAACAAGGATATTTTCCCATATATATTCAAATTAAGGTGAATTTCTTTACAGAATTATGCCTCAGAAAAAGTATTTCCCTATATATGAATCGTCACAAGTTTTCCCACGATGAGTACTTTTGTGATTATTTTGAATAACGAAGTAATATTTAAGGAAACTCTCTTGCCCCGAATGTACTTTATGTCAATTGATGTTGCATATAGAGATCATCAGAGTGAAGCTACAAGAAAAGGAGGAACATTACTTAGCAAAGACTTAGAGAATTAGTCCTAATAGTGTGAAATCAAAATTTCAAGTGAAGGAATAAATGCAGCTTTTAATGATTATTTAAATGAAGTTTAACTGTAGCAGGATCTACAAGAAATTGGCAACCTTTGGCTCCGGTAACAGAAACTCAGGATATCTGTCTTTCAGGGCTTTTGGATTCTGCATCATATTGAGAGAGACTCCTTTAAACAAGCAATAGGAAACTTCCTGTGACAACATAATAAATTCAAAAAGTTCTGTAACTCAGACAATGTAGATAGAAGTGAGGACTTTGGCCTAGACAGCCCTGTTCACTCAAAAGATGGATTAAACAAAGAAAAAGATATTGATATCAAAAATTCAATCGGGAATTTGATTAAAGCGTTTCATTAAATGTGATAATTTCTTAGTATATTATCTCACATATGCAATTTCCATGTGTAACAAATTAAATACAAGTAAACATTTGACTATATTATCTGCAGCATAATTTACATATCAATTTACATATTCAGTTTTGCTCACGTGAAAACTTGGATCTTCTCAAGAAGAAAATTTGTGAAATCTTTAATTCCTCATCCCCAGAAATGTAAATAAGTCAATATCAATACTGTAAGTCAATGATTTGTTCCTAGGAAGACAGTAAAAGTTTTACAAAAACGCTTTAGAGCCCTTCTCATTGTAAACCTAGAAAACAGAGAAAGGCTCTCTGATGGAAAAAGACAGACCTTAGGGAGGAGGACACTGTAATGGGAACACGCCTGACAAAAGAAACTATGTAGATTCAAATGGTGAAGGAAGACAAGGTCTTTAACAGAAAAACGATCAACCTGGAAGCATGGGGGAGTAGAAACAAATAAAGGAAAAATGAAGAGGCTTATGTAATTGTTTCGATACAGTTATCTTCAACTATACAGATCAACAACAAGGTCGATGTCAGTTGAAGGTTGGGCAGGTGGTTGCTGGATAGATGTCCTCACAGAAGTGTATTTTGTGTAAGTTTGCTATGGCCTTTGTGCAAGGTTGTGGTTTTTGTGGTATTTTGTGATAGTTTTTGTTATCAGGCCTAGAAGCATGAGAACCCTCTCTTCAAGGCCTTCTCTGAATCTATTTGTCCAGGTGTTTTCCTTTTAAACATTAGTGACAGTTTTGATTCTGATAACTTTCATATCATGATCCCTAATTTCAAAAAAAAATTAAACATGTAATTTGTTAGTGATGTATTTGATAGGCTTGGATTTGTGAGTCACCTCTACTATCTATAGTGGTAGATATATCTGAGCCTGCTTACACCAGATTTGCATCAGATTTTCTCTTCAGTGGAATTGGAAGAGGGGGTTTTGGAGAAGGGGATGAAGGAATTGTGCTGCATCAGAGGTCTCCATCTAACACCACAGGGACGTTTCCTGTGCTCTTGCCAGGCCATTGTATTAGGCTGATGCAAAAGCAATTTTGCTTTCGTCATTGAAAGTAATGAGACCATGTGACTTACAATGTCTGTGCCATGACCAGCTTCTAATAGCCTCCGAGGACCCCTCTGCCCTGACACATACTGTCCTGGAACCACGTCTGCTCTGTAACACCTGAGGTAGCTGCCACCATGACCAATCCCTTCTCATCTTTACTCTACATGCAGGTAACAGTTATAATTACATCTCTGTGTATTCACAGAACAGTTAGTACATCTAGGACTTCTACAAAATTTCCCTAGCTGATTTTGGTGTTTTGGTGTCCTGGCAGCTCTAGCCATGGAGGGATGATGCTTTATGAGCATTTCTGTTGAGTTTTTTGCTTTTCCTCAGAAACTGATTCCAATTTTCCCACATATGTTTGACAATTTGTTTGAACTCATTTATTCTAAACCCATTATTTTTTGTCTATTATTTAATAGGGAGGGGGGCGAGGGATAAAAGATTACAAATAGGGTGCATACAGCAGGAGGTGTACAGCCACCCTGGGATATGACTCCGAACATCCACGGAGAGGAGAGGCTTCTATTACTCCCAATATCGCAGGGGGTGTACATCCATTCTGTGACATTGTTCTTAATATTCCAAGGCAGAGAGGTTGATATTACTCCCAATATCACAGAAAGTGTACAAACCCGTGTGATATTGTTCCTATTATCCAAAAGAAGACAAGATGATATTACCCCCCATATCGCAGGAGGTGTACACCCACTCTGTGATATTTTTCGTAATATGCAGGGCGGGAGAGGCAGAGGGGCGAGGCGCCCCCCGCGAGGTGGGGACTGAGAGCCAGCCCCTCTGCCCCCCTGGCTCTTAGGACCCGTGGTGGACTCACAGCCTGTTTACCATATTGTGACTAGTATCTTCCCCTCTGGAAATTATCAACTATTGCACAGGCGGGTGTACACCGGCTTTCTACAGAGGACGTACACCCGTCTGTATTCGAGTAACATCATCCTCTTCCTCCCTGAAGATTAACAACAGTATCACAGGGGTGTTTCTACTCCCTGCGATATTAATAACAATATCACAGAGTGGGTGAACACAGCCTGCGATGCTGGAATTATTATCATCCTCTCCCCCTCGGGATACTAGGAACAATATCACAAAAGGGGTGGACACTCCCTGCGATATTGGGAGTAACGTCATACGCTTCTTCCGTGAATGTTAGGAGCAATATCACCGGGTGGCTGTACATTCATTGCTATGTTGCAGTCATGTCATACTCTACCCGCTGGATATTAGGATCAGTGTCACAGGGTGAGTGTACACCTACTGCGATATTAAAACTAATATCATGCTGTCCATCCCTGGATATTAGGAACAATATCACAGGCAAGTGTACACCTCCTGCGGTATTAGGAGTCATAATATTGTGAATTATTAAACATCAGTCTCATTAATAACTATCAATGCTAATATTAATTCATAGTATAACGTTATTAATCATTAATGATTATTTTAAAGAGAGGATTATGCATGATTAGAATTATTACTATTAATGCCATTTTTAATATTAGTTATTAATCTTAATGTTTATCATTGTTTTATTACCAACATCCGGAATGAAATCACCCTGTGATATTGTTCTTCATATTATAGGGAGATATTGCTTCTAATATCACAGTGGGTGGACCCCTCGTGTGTATACTCTGTGACAGTGTTTTTTATATCCTAAGGAGGTATTACTCCTAATGTCACAGTGGGTGTTCACCCTGTGTTATCATTCTTATTTGACCTGACTGCCTTTTTTAACCCACACTACAGAAGGAATGGAACAGATAAAAAGATATGGAGATTGGGCCGTGCTGCCATGTGGCCGCTGCAGGACACCTTTACTATCCCTGTTTCTCAGGCTGTCGATGAAGGGATTCAGCATGGGGGTGACCACCGTGTACATCACCGAGGCCACTGCAACCTTTCTGGGGGAAGAGGACACATCTGAACTGAGGTCCCCTCCAACGCCTCTTCCATAAACCCAGCAAACAACTGACAGGTGAGACCCACAGGTGGAGAAGGCTTTATACTTCCCACCTGACGATGACAGCCTCAGAATGGAGGAAACCATTTTATAGTAAGAGGAAAGGGTCCCCGAGATGGGAAGGAACCCAAATACGGCAGCAGGAAAATACATGATTATGCTATTGGTGAAGGGGTCACAACATGCAAGGTGGGGGAGTTGAGAAGGGTCACAGAAGAAATTAGGATTTTCCGCACCCTTGAAGCAGGTCGTTACCAAGGCAATCAAGTTGTGCAGCTGGGAGTCTAGAAGACTGAGAAGAAAAAAAAAAAAAAAAAAAAGACAACCAAACTAGGAAGCCACAGAAACACGGGTTCATGATGGCCGAATGATATAGAGGGTGACAGATGGCTACAAACCGGTCATAGGCCATCACACTCAGGAGCGTGTCTCTCTTCCATGCTTCAAAAAATGGCAAACAGAGACATCTGAGTCAGGCGGCCTGCCTAGGAGATGACTCTGCCGTGAGATTGGATGTCCACAATCGTCTCGGGGACCGTGGCGGAGGTGAAACCCATGTCAGGCGAGGACAGGTTGGAGAGGAAGAAGTACATGGGGGTGTGGAGGTGGGAGTCAGGGCTGATGGCCAGGATGATGAGCAGGTTCCCCAGGACCGTGACCAGGCACATGGACAGCAACAGCCCGGCGAGGGTTGGCTGCAGTTCTGGATCCCCTGAGAGTTCTAGGAGGAGGAATCTAGAGACATCGGTTCGATTCTGTGGGTCTGCATGGTTTGGACACTTTTTGCCTAGAAAAGGGGGTTGAAAAATGGGAAACAAGTAAACCAACACGCGGCATTGTGTCTGCGTTTTGGATAGAAGCAATTCACAAGTAATGTTTTCAGATTTCAGAGCAATCCACGCTCAGCAATATTTTGCAGTTCTGACAAACTCACTTGTCTTCTAATGCTTTCATCATTGATTTCTGTGTTCTTCACTTCTTGCTGTACACGCCTGCCTTAGAGACACTAGATTCAAGAATGTTCCAAGAACCAGATCATCATATATAACAAATGCGTAACTGCTAGAAAATACAGTCTATCTTGTCCTAAGAAAAATACGTAACAAAGCCGTTCTCTTCACTTGAAGAAAAAGGTTATCCTAATTAAAGGAAATTAAGAACTCAAATATTTTATTTTATTCTACTAGATCGATATAAATTCCCTTGATTAAGAACATTTATAAACACTGTATAGCAGCTGAGACCGGGCGGGGCGCGCTGGCTCACGCCTGTAATCCCAGCACTTTGGGAGGCTGAGGTGGGCGGATCACCTGAGGTCAGGAGTTCGAGACCAGCCTCAACGTGGGGAAACCCCGTCTCTACTAAAAATACAAAATTAGCCGGGCGTAGTGGTGCATGCCTGTAATCTCAGCTACTCGGGAGGCTGAGGCAGGAGAATTGCTTGAACCTGGGAGGCGGAGGTTGCGGTGAGCCGAGATCGAGCCATTGCACTCCAGCCTGGGCAACAAGAGCAGAGAACATATCAGCTGGAAATGAAATGAAAGATGATAGTTCATAAGCAGAAAATAGTTCCACATGCCAATTAGGTCCTAGTGATTTCATCGTTCCGTTTTCTGACTTTTCACCTTCAGCAGGAGAGTAATTGCTTCCTCAAATCTGTGGGTCTTCTTTGAAAATTCACGTCAGCTACAACTCCTGTCTTTAGCTTAGGTGGACTTAGAGTTTTCATCAGAAAGTTCGGCCGGACGCGGTGGCTCACGCCTGTAATCCCAGCACTTTGGAAGGCCGAGGAGGGCGGATCACGGAGTCAGGAGATCCAGACCATCCTGGCCAACATGGTGAAACCCCGCCTCTCCTAAAAATACAAAAACTTCTCCCGGTATGGCGGCGGACGCCTGTAGCCCCAACTACTCGGGAGGCTGAGGCAAGAGAATGGCTTGAAACTGGGAGGCAGAGGCTACGGTGAGCCGACATCACACCACTGCACTCCAGCCTAGGCAACGGGAGCAAAACTCCGTCTCAAAACACAAAAAACAAAAAGAATCAAGTAAGTCGAAGTCACACTGATGACAGCCAATGGTTGTGAACCAAGGAAGTGTCAATTCAAGAATTAACATAGATTTTGACTTTTGCTACCTCTTCTGTGCCAAGCAAGATACAGGCTCTGGGGAATCAGAAACAAAAGAGACTCACTTGTTCCTCTCCCAATACTGAGTACTTACTGAGATAAGGACAGAAGAAAATGTCCTGTCTGGAATGCAGGGAAACCGGAACTTCAGGTCAGGGGATATTTCCGTTGAACTGTATGGAGTTGAAGCTTAAAATATTAACGAGTGTATGGGAGATTCACTTTGCCTTGACTTTCCGCAGCCATCACAGAGAGATCACGCAGCGGGCACCCACGATCAGTTTCATCATCGCTCGCTTCCATTAGATCAGCTAGAAATCAGCTCAGATGAGAGTGCTGAGTCTCAGAGGATGGACATCTCACCGCCTGCCATACAGAGAAGTAGAAAGGGTGGTATTCCAAATTCATGGCCAGACTCTAAGTCCCGGGTACTCTACTTCATGGTCTTCCAACTCTCAAAAAGTTGTGGTTTGGGTTTTGTTTTTGTTTTTGCTTTTTTGAGATGGAGTCTCGTTCTGTGGCCCAGGCTGGAGTGCAGTGGAGTGATCTCGGCTCACTGCAGCCTCCGCATCCCAGGTTCAAACTATTCTCCTGCCTCAGCCTGCCGAGCAGCTGAGAGGACAGGCGCCCACCACTACGCCTGGCTCCTTTTTTTCTATTTTTAGTAGAGACGGGGTTTCCCCGTGTGATCCAGGCTGGTCTCGAACACCTGACCTTGTGATTCGCCTGCCTCAGCCTCCCAAAGTGCTGGGATTAGAGGGGTGAGCCACCGCGCCCAGCTTCCAAAAGTTGTAAGCAGAGCTCAGAGGTCTTAACCACGGGCAACTCTGAGGAGCATTTTTTGAAACGCTTTCCAGCTTCCTCAGTAGGAATGGAAGCCAAACTCCGAATCGATGACTCCTTTGAGGCAGCCGAGAGCTGTAAGGAAAGCCAGGAACAGGGGCAAGGGAGAGATGCGTCCCGAACGATCCTGTGCCCATTCTTTCTGGAACCTTTGATGTGATCTCAGCTGCCCTTTCTCTACTTGACACAGTGATTGTGGCACCCACTGGTCTAGCTGTGGTCTACAAGGAACCCCCAAAGGGAAGGGCACAGTGAGCAGGGGCATCGGCCTGAGTGACAAGGATTTGAGAGGGCAGGATGGATGCAGGGAGAGGATCAGCCAAATGCCATGTGTCCGGACTTAGACTGCCTGGTTGAAATTGGACTTCACCCTTTTGGACTTCATGATCTGGTACAAGTCCTATGAAAATGCGTTGCTCCTTCTCTAGTCCGTAAAATCATCATGAAATGTGCACTCGTAACTGGGAAACTAGGCAGATGAAATGAAACAAGCTGCATAGAGCACAGAGCTCAGAGCCTGGCCTTTAGGAAGCCCTCAGTGAAGGTTCATGATGCCCTGGTGTCTGTCTTCATCCTCTTTATCCTCATCATCACCTTCATCATCTTTGTTGTTCTTAGGGAATAGTTTAGAGGGACTCATTCCCTGCTATCTTGGGTGAGGTGTCTATGAAAAGGACAACTCAGTGGGGGAGGAAGGCAAAAGTTTGAATAAGATTTCTGAGGCCCCCTCACCACAAGCAAGAACAGAAACTCCACAGTCTGCTGAGCTGACAGGTTGCAGCTTGGTCTCCTCCCATCTGCCCACCGCACTGTCCTGTTTGTCCTGAGGATGAGGAAACAAAGCGAGGCTCCCGAACGTCCCTCAGCTGAACTGCCCTTCCCCCCTGCCGGGCCATGACCGCGGAGAACAGGTCCACTGCCCTCCCTGCGTGGTGCATGATGGAGGCTCAGACTCCGTCCTCAAGGCTGGCAAGAAGACAGGGTGAGACATGAGCCTCCTGATACAGGTGACGGGTGTGGAGCCCCCAGGACTGGAACCTCAGACTGCAGGGCTGGAGGCACAGACTGAGTATTGACTATTCTATGGCCTGGGGGGCTCAAGGCACAGAGCTCCTCATTAGCCAAAGTCGCCCAAGCTCCCCAATCTCTAAAGATTTCCTCATAAGACTGCAGGAAGAAGAAGAGAAAAGGGAGTGTCCATAGAAGCTTTGGGGCTCTTCCTGTAATCAGGAGGAAGCTTGTGTGTATTCTTCACTTCTTTCTTTTCTTTCTAAAGATCCAACTGCTTTCATTTTCATCTGTTATTGTGGGAAAATATAACACGTATCAGTACTGAAAGTTGTAAATAGATATGATTTCATCTAGAATGGCCGCTATAAACATTGACAATTTCCACTGTTTTTCTGTTGACAGTTGAATGACATTAAGTACCTTTACTTTGTTTAGCAACCATCACCGCCGTCATCTCCAGAACAGTTTTGTCTTTGAAAATGGAAACGGCACCCATTCACCAAACTCTCCATTCCTCTCTCTCGCCCACCCCGGGGGCCACCATTCTGATTTGCAACTCTATGAGTTTAACTACTCTAGGCACTTGATAGAAGTGGAATCATACCGTGTTGAATTTGTTTTTCTGTTTTTTTTTTTTTTTTTTTTTTTTTTTTTTTTAGACAGAGTCTTTCTCTGTCGCCCAGGCTGGAGTGCAGTGGCGTGATCTCGGCTCACTGCAAACTCCACATCTTGGGTTCGAGCGATTCTTATGCCCCAGTCTCCCGAGTAGCTGGGATAACAAGCGTGCGCACCCACGCCGAGCTAATTTTTGTATTTTTAACAGAGACAAGCTTTCAGCATATTGGCCAGGCTGCTCTCGAACTCCTGACCTTAAGGGATCCGCCTGCCTCAGCCTCCCAAAGCGCTGGGGTTACAGGTGTGAGCCACTGAGCCTGGTCTTGTTTATCCTTTTGAGATTTCTTTATTTCACTGACGATAATGTCTTCAAGGTTCATCCATGTTGCAGCCTGTGTCAGAAGTGCCTGTCTGGTTTTGTTTTTTGGTTTTGTTTCATTTTGTTTTGTTTTGTTTTGTTTTGTTTTGTTTTGTGTTTACATGGAGTCTCACTGTCGCACAGGCTGGAGTGCAGTGGCAAAATCTGAGCTCACTTCAACCTCCTCTTCCCGGGTTGAAGCGATTCTTGTGCCTCAGCCTCCCGAGTAGCTGGGACTATAGGCACACGCCACCACGCTGAGCTGATTTTTTGCATTGTCTTTTTTTTTTTTTTTTGAGACGGAGTCTTGCTCTGTCGCCCAGGCTGGAGGGCACTGGCACGATCTTGGCTCACTGCAAGCTCCGCCTCCCAGGTTCACGCCATTCTCCTGCCTCAGCAGGAGAATATATCCCAGGTCGGGAGTTCAAGACCAGCCTGACCAGTATGGAGAAACAGTGTCTCTACTAAAAATACAAAAAAACAAAAAAAAAGAAAGAAAACTGAACGGGGCGTGGTAGCACATGCCTGTAATCCCAGCTACTCCGAAGGCCGAGACAGGAGTATCGCCTGAATACGGGAGGCAGAGGTTGCAGTGAGCCGAGATCGTGCCATCGCACTCCAGCCTGGGAAACAAGAGTGAAACTCTGTCTCAAAAAAAAGAAAACAAAGAAAGAAAAAGAAAAAGTAAAGAAGAAAAAAAAGAAAATATTACTCCCATTATCGCAGGGGGTGTTCAGCCCTGATGTTATTGTTTTCTAATACCCAGGGAAGGGGAGTATGATATCACTCCCAGTATCGCAGGGGGTGTACACCTTTTTGTGATATTGTGTCTGATATCCAAGGAAACAGAGGATGACATTACTCCCAATATCGCAGAGGGTGGACACCCCCCTGGGATATGGTTCCGAATATCCCAACGGGGAGAGGATGATATTACTCCCCATATCAACCCTGGAGGGTTATCTTCCACCCCTACTCTTGGCCACCGCTTAGCCGGAGCTGGTCTTCTCTCTTGGCCCGGCTCAGTGAAGAAAAGTCTCCATTCCTCCTCTCGGGGGACCGTAAGGGTCATAGTAACTCCTGTTCCGGGTAGCTTTAGCAGCAAAGAGCCGTGCTCTGTCAAAGAGACAGTGCCTCTCAGCTTGTTAAGCAAGTCCCTCCCCAACAAGGGCAAGGGACAGTCAGGCATGGACAAAAACTGATGAGTCACTGTATGTCCTCCTACAGTGCAAGTCCCAGGCAAGCAGAAAGCTTGCTTTGCTGAAACCCCCGTGGCTCCGATGATGTCAATAGTCTTTCCGGAGAAGGGGGCCACCGGGGCGGTTACTAGCGAATGTCCAGCACCGGTATCTACGAGAAAATCAACGCCTCTACCCCCGACTGTCATTCTGACCGTAGGCTCTTTGGGGACACTTGAGCCCGCTCTCCCTCAGTCCAAGAACCCTTCTGCTAGGTTGAGCAGGGCACCTTCCTCCTTGTCCGGGGCCTCCTGCTCTGAGTCACCTTGTTTTCTTTTAAGCTGAGGGCATTTGTTCTTCCAATGTCCTATTTCTTTACAATAAGCACACTGGTTACGCTGAAAACTCTGACAGCCAAGCTGAGTTCCTTTCCCAGGGCCCCCCTTCCCTTGCCTCTTTGGGGGGACCCCTCTGATTCCTGCAGCTAACAGGCAGGTCGGCGTCTCGCCGGGCCTGACGTTCATTCTCTGTGCGGTGTTCCTTACTGCTTACTGCATCCCTGTTTACAAACACCTGCTTAGCTCTTTCTAATAATTGTGATGTATTCGTCCCTGCAAGCCCAGCCTGTTTCTGCAGTTTTCTTCTCATGTCTTCTGCGCTTTGACGGACTCAAGCCATGTGAAGCATGTGCTGATTTTCAGGGCTATGGGGATCAAAGGGAGTATACATACAGGTGGGTGTACACCTGTTGCGATATTGAAAGTAATCCCATGCTGTCTCCCTCCCTGGACATTGGGAACACTATCGCAGGTAGGGGTACACCCACTGCGGTATTAGGAGTCATATTAGTATTTCTTGTTACTCGTTTATGATTCACATTAATATGAATTACCAATATTAATGTTAAGGAATAATTGCTAATAAAAAGTTTTTGTGTTATTAATATTAATATTAATTATTAGGAGCTAATATTACTGTGTTCTAATGAAGATGATCAGTCCCAGTTATTAATATCAGGCATTATTAATAGTTAATATTAATAATTTATTGTTATCATCAGTATGACTCTTGAATATTAATTATTATTATCGGCATTGATTTTAAAAATTATACGATCAGTTATTAATATTGATAATTATTAATATCAATTAGTAATTGATATTATTAATTGTCATAAGTAATATTGCGACCTTCCTCACAGTATTATTTGGAGTCATATCATCCTGTGGCCCTGAGGAGAGAAGGCATTTCTCTTTCTGTCTCCTGTCTCTGAAGAGGAGGAGGAAGTAAAAGTTGAAAACCAAGAGAATTGAAGTCAGTGGCAAGACCAGCCGCTGCCACTGATGAGCCGGCCTGAGGTGAAAAGATGAACCCCCCCCCACTCTAAGCACATGTGCTCTGAATCCATCAAGACCCTTTGACGTGGAACCTCTTAGAGCTGTAAACACTGAGAAAAGGCCTAGGAAGCCTGTCTTCCTTCGGTGCGCTCGGCTCTTAATATGCGAGTCTGCCGACGCCCCCGGCCGATTAAAAGGAACTTCTTCCTTCTTGAATCCGGCGTCTGAGGGGTTTTGTCCGCGGCTCGTCCTGCTCCACTTTTTGGTTCACATGACCGGGAATGGAACCTGGGCCACGGCGGTGAGAGCGCCGACTCCTAACCAGCAGACCACCGGGGAACTTCAAACTTTGTGGGCAATAGATTGCCCAACATTAGAAGTGGGTTGGCCGTCAGAAGGAAGCCTGGACAGGTCCCTTGTTTCTCAAGTGTGGCACATGGTAACTGGGAAAGGATACCTAGACCGCTTCCCATACATAGACACTTGGTGACAGCTGTCGCTAGACCCCCCACAGTGGCTAAGAGGGAAGGCAGCAGCAATACTAGTAGCCAAGGGACAGACAGCTAAGGAAGGATCCCGCTCCACCCGCCCAGGGAAATCAACTCCTCAAGTTCTGTTCGACCCAACGTCAGAAGATCCATTGCAGGAGATGGCACCAGTGATCCCAGTGGTGCCCTCCCCTTACCAGGGAAAGAGGCTCCCCACTCTTGAGCCCACAGTGCTTGCACCTCCGCAAGACAAGCGTATCCCTAGGCCACCCACAGTAGATAAGAGAGGAGGTGAGGCCTCGGGAGAAACCCCTCCCTTGGCAGCTCATTGACGACCCAAAACGGGGATACAAATGCCCCTGACAGAGCAGCGGTATACTGGGATAGATGAGGATGGTCACGTGGTGGAGAGGCGTGTTTTTCTCTACCAGCCCTTCACCTGTGCCGACCTTCTCAACTGGAAAAACCATACCCCGTCCTATACCGAAAAGCCACAAGCTCGAATTGATTTGCTCCCAACTATTATCCAGACCCACAACCCCACCTGGGCTGATTGCCACTGGTTGCTCATGTTCCTCTTTCACAGAGATGAAAGGGGGAGAGCGCTCCTAGCAGCCACTAAGTGGCTAGAGGAACACGCACCAGCTGATTATCAAAACCTCCAAGAGTATGGAAGGACCCAGTTACCAGGAACCGGCCCCCAGTGGGACCCAAATGAAAGAGAGGATATGCAAAGGCTAAACCGAGACAGGGAAGCTCTCTTGGAAGCATTCAAGAGGGGAGCTCAGAAGGCCACAAACGTTAACAAGGTCTCTGAGGTCATTCGGGGAAAAGAAGAAAGTGCAGCACAATTCTATGAGAGATTGTGTGAGGCCTATCATATGTATACTCCCTTTGATCCCCATAGCCCTGAAAATCAGCACATGCTTCACATGGCTTGAGTCCGTCAAAGCGCAGAAGACATGAGAAGAAAACTGCAGAAACAGGCTGGGCTTGCAGGGACGAATACATCACAATTATTAGAAAGAGCTAAGCAGGTGTTTGTAAACAGGGATGCAGTAAGCAGTAAGGAACACCGCACAGAGAATGAACGTCAGGCCCGGCGAGACGCCGACCTGCCTGTTAGCTGCAGGAATCAGAGGGGTCCCCCCAAAGAGGCAAGGGAAGGGGGGCCCTGGGAAAGGAACTCAGCTTGGCTGTCAGAGTTTTCAGCGTAACCAGTGTGCTTATTGTAAAGAAATAGGACATTGGAAGAACAAATGCCCTCAGCTTAAAAGAAAACAAGGTGACTCAGAGCAGGAGGCCCCGGACAAGGAGGAAGGTGCCCTGCTCAACCTAGCAGAAGGGTTCTTGGACTGAGGGAGAGCGGGCTCAAGTGTCCCCAAAGAGCCTACGGTCAGAATGACAGTCGGGGGTAGAGGCGTTGATTTTCTCGTAGATACCGGTGCTGGACATTCGCTAGTAACCGCCCCGGTGGCCCCCTTCTCCGGAAAGACTATTGACATCATCGGAGCCACGGGGGTTTCAGCAAAGCAAGCTTTCTGCTTGCCTGGGACTTGCACTGTAGGAGGACATACAGTGACTCATCAGTTTTTGTCCATGCCTGACTGTCCCTTGCCCTTGTTGGGGAGGGACTTGCTTAACAAGCTGAGAGGCACTGTCTCTTTGACAGAGCACGGCTCTTTGCTGCTAAAGCTACCCGGAACAGGAGTTACTATGACCCTTACGGTCCCCCGAGAGGAGGAATGGAGACTTTTCTTCACTGAGCCGGGCCAAGAGAGAAGACCAGCTCCGGCTAAGCGGTGGCCAAGAGTAGGGGTGGAAGATAACCCTCCAGGGTTGATATGGGGAGTAATATCATCCTCTCCCCGTTGGGATATTCGGAACCATATCCCAGGGGGGTGTCCACCCTCTGCGATATTGGGAGTAATGTCATCCTCTGTTTCCTTGGATATCAGACACAATATCACAAAAAGGTGTACACCCCCTGCGATACTGGGAGTGATATCATACTCCCCTTCCCTGGGTATTAGAAAACAATAACATCAGGGCTGAACACCCCCTGCGATAATGGGAGTAATATTTTCTTTTTTTTCTTCTTTACTTTTTCTTTTTCTTTCTTTGTTTTCTTTTTTTTGAGACAGAGTTTCACTCTTGTTTCCCAGGCTGGAGTGCGATGGCACGATCTCGGCTCACTGCAACCTCTGCCTCCCGTATTCAGGCGATACTCCTGTCTCGGCCTTCGGAGTAGCTGGGATTACAGGCATGTGCTACCACGCCCCGTTCAGTTTTCTTTCTTTTTTTTTGTTTTTTTGTATTTTTAGTAGAGACACTGTTTCTCCATACTGGTCAGGCTGGTCTTGAACTCCCGACCTGGGATATATTCTCCTGCTGAGGCAGGAGAATGGCGTGAACCTGGGAGGCGGAGCTTGCAGTGAGCCAAGATCGTGCCAGTGCCCTCCAGCCTGGGCGACAGAGCAAGACTCCGTCTCAAAAAAAAAAAAAAAAGACAATGCAAAAAATCAGCTCAGCGTGGTGGCGTGTGCCTATAGTCCCAGCTACTCGGGAGGCTGAGGCACAAGAATCGCTTCAACCCGGGAAGAGGAGGTTGAAGTGAGCTCAGATTTTGCCACTGCACTCCAGCCTGTGCGACAGTGAGACTCCATGTAAACACAAAACAAAACAAAACAAAACAAAACAAAACAAAATGAAACAAAACCAAAAAACAAAACCAGACAGGCACTTCTGACACAGGCTGCAACATGGATGAACCTTGAAGACATTATCGTCAGTGAAATAAAGAAATCTCAAAAGGATAAACAAGACCAGGCTCAGTGGCTCACACCTGTAACCCCAGCGCTTTGGGAGGCTGAGGCAGGCGGATCCCTTAAGGTCAGGAGTTCGAGAGCAGCCTGGCCAATATGCTGAAAGCTTGTCTCTGTTAAAAATACAAAAATTAGCTCGGCGTGGGTGCGCACGCTTGTTATCCCAGCTACTCGGGAGACTGGGGCATAAGAATCGCTCGAACCCAAGATGTGGAGTTTGCAGTGAGCCGAGATCACGCCACTGCACTCCAGCCTGGGCGACAGAGAAAGACTCTGTCTCAAAAAAAAAAAAAAAAAACAGAAAAACAAATTCAACACGGTATGATTCCACTTCTATCAAGTGCCTAGAGTAGTTAAACTCATAGAGTTGCAAATCAGAATGGTGGCCCCCGGGGTGGGCGAGAGAGAGGAATGGAGAGTTTGGTGAATGGGTGCCGTTTCCATTTTCAAAGACAAAACTGTTCTGGAGATGACGGCGGTGATGGTTGCTAAACAAAGTAAAGGTACTTAATGTCATTCAACTGTCAACAGAAAAACAGTGGAAATTGTCAATGTTTATAGCGGCCATTCTAGATGAAATCATATCTATTTACAACTTTCAGTACTGATACGTGTTATATTTTCCCACAATAACAGATGAAAATGAAAGCAGTTGGATCTTTAGAAAGAAAAGAAAGAAGTGAAGAATACACACAAGCTTCCTCCTGATTACAGGAAGAGCCCCAAAGCTTCTATGGACACTCCCTTTTCTCTTCTTCTTCCTGCAGTCTTATGAGGAAATCTTTAGAGATTGGGGAGCTTGGGCGACTTTGGCTAATGAGGAGCTCTGTGCCTTGAGCCCCCCAGGCCATAGAATAGTCAATACTCAGTCTGTGCCTCCAGCCCTGCAGTCTGAGGTTCCAGTCCTGGGGGCTCCACACCCGTCACCTGTATCAGGAGGCTCATGTCTCACCCTGTCTTCTTGCCAGCCTTGAGGACGGAGTCTGAGCCTCCATCGTGCACCACGCAGGGAGGGCAGTGGACCTGTTCTCCGCGGTCATGGCCCGGCAGGGGGGAAGGGCAGTTCAGCTGAGGGACGTTCGGGAGCCTCGCTTTGTTTCCTCATCCTCAGGACAAACAGGACAGTGCGGTGGGCAGATGGGAGGAGACCAAGCTGCAACCTGTCAGCTCAGCAGACTGTGGAGTTTCTGTTCTTGCTTGTGGTGAGGGGGCCTCAGAAATCTTATTCAAACTTTTGCCTTCCTCCCCCACTGAGTTGTCCTTTTCATAGACACCTCACCCAAGATAGCAGGGAATGAGTCCCTCTAAACTATTCCCTAAGAACAACAAAGATGATGAAGGTGATGATGAGGATAAAGAGGATGAAGACAGACACCAGGGCATCATGAACCTTCACTGAGGGCTTCCTAAAGGCCAGGCTCTGAGCTCTGTGCTCTATGCAGCTTGTTTCATTTCATCTGCCTAGTTTCCCAGTTACGAGTGCACATTTCATGATGATTTTACGGACTAGAGAAGGAGCAACGCATTTTCATAGGACTTGTACCAGATCATGAAGTCCAAAAGGGTGAAGTCCAATTTCAACCAGGCAGTCTAAGTCCGGACACATGGCATTTGGCTGATCCTCTCCCTGCATCCATCCTGCCCTCTCAAATCCTTGTCACTCAGGCCGATGCCCCTGCTCACTGTGCCCTTCCCTTTGGGGGTTCCTTGTAGACCACAGCTAGACCAGTGGGTGCCACAATCACTGTGTCAAGTAGAGAAAGGGCAGCTGAGATCACATCAAAGGTTCCAGAAAGAATGGGCACAGGATCGTTCGGGACGCATCTCTCCCTTGCCCCTGTTCCTGGCTTTCCTTACAGCTCTCGGCTGCCTCAAAGGAGTCATCGATTCGGAGTTTGGCTTCCATTCCTACTGAGGAAGCTGGAAAGCGTTTCAAAAAATGCTCCTCAGAGTTGCCCGTGGTTAAGACCTCTGAGCTCTGCTTACAACTTTTGGAAGCTGGGCGCGGTGGCTCACCCCTCTAATCCCAGCACTTTGGGAGGCTGAGGCAGGCGAATCACAAGGTCAGGTGTTCGAGACCAGCCTGGATCACACGGGGAAACCCCGTCTCTACTAAAAATAGAAAAAAAGGAGCCAGGCGTAGTGGTGGGCGCCTGTCCTCTCAGCTGCTCGGCAGGCTGAGGCAGGAGAATAGTTTGAACCTGGGATGCGGAGGCTGCAGTGAGCCGAGATCACTCCACTGCACTCCAGCCTGGGCCACAGAACGAGACTCCATCTCAAAAAAGCAAAAACAAAAACAAAACCCAAACCACAACTTTTTGAGAGTTGGAAGACCATGAAGTAGAGTACCCGGGACTTAGAGTCTGGCCATGAATTTGGAATACCACCCTTTCTACTTCTCTGTATGGCAGGCGGTGAGATGTCCATCCTCTGAGACTCAGCACTCTCATCTGAGCTGATTTCTAGCTGATCTAATGGAAGCGAGCGATGATGAAACTGATCGTGGGTGCCCGCTGCGTGATCTCTCTGTGATGGCTGCGGAAAGTCAAGGCAAAGTGAATCTCCCATACACTCGTTAATATTTTAAGCTTCAACTCCATACAGTTCAACGGAAATATCCCCTGACCTGAAGTTCCGGTTTCCCTGCATTCCAGACAGGACATTTTCTTCTGTCCTTATCTCAGTAAGTACTCAGTATTGGGAGAGGAACAAGTGAGTCTCTTTTGTTTCTGATTCCCCAGAGCCTGTATCTTGCTTGGCACAGAAGAGGTAGCAAAAGTCAAAATCTATGTTAATTCTTGAATTGACACTTCCTTGGTTCACAACCATTGGCTGTCATCAGTGTGACTTCGACTTACTTGATTCTTTTTGTTTTTTGTGTTTTGAGACGGAGTTTTGCTCCCGTTGCCTAGGCTGGAGTGCAGTGGTGTGATGTCGGCTCACCGTAGCCTCTGCCTCCCAGTTTCAAGCCATTCTCTTGCCTCAGCCTCCCGAGTAGTTGGGGCTACAGGCGTCCGCCGCCATACCGGGAGAAGTTTTTGTATTTTTAGGAGAGGCGGGGTTTCACCATGTTGGCCAGGATGGTCTGGATCTCCTGACTCCGTGATCCGCCCTCCTCGGCCTTCCAAAGTGCTGGGATTACAGGCGTGAGCCACCGCGTCCGGCCGAACTTTCTGATGAAAACTCTAAGTCCACCTAAGCTAAAGACAGGAGTTGTAGCTGACGTGAATTTTCAAAGAAGACCCACAGATTTGAGGAAGCAATTACTCTCCTGCTGAAGGTGAAAAGTCAGAAAACGGAACGATGAAATCACTAGGACCTAATTGGCATGTGGAACTATTTTCTGCTTATGAACTATCATCTTTCATTTCATTTCCAGCTGATATGTTCTCTGCTCTTGTTGCCCAGGCTGGAGTGCAATGGCTCGATCTCGGCTCACCGCAACCTCCGCCTCCCAGGTTCAAGCAATTCTCCTGCCTCAGCCTCCCGAGTAGCTGAGATTACAGGCATGCACCACTACGCCCGGCTAATTTTGTATTTTTAGTAGAGACGGGGTTTCCCCACGTTGAGGCTGGTCTCGAACTCCTGACCTCAGGTGATCCGCCCACCTCAGCCTCCCAAAGTGCTGGGATTACAGGCGTGAGCCAGCGCGCCCCGCCCGGTCTCAGCTGCTATACAGTGTTTATAAATGTTCTTAATCAAGGGAATTTATATCGATCTAGTAGAATAAAATAAAATATTTGAGTTCTTAATTTCCTTTAATTAGGATAACCTTTTTCTTCAAGTGAAGAGAACGGCTTTGTTACGTATTTTTCTTAGGACAAGATAGACTGTATTTTCTAGCAGTTACGCATTTGTTATATATGATGATCTGGTTCTTGGAACATTCTTGAATCTAGTGTCTCTAAGGCAGGCGTGTACAGCAAGAAGTGAAGAACACAGAAATCAATGATGAAAGCATTAGAAGACAAGTGAGTTTGTCAGAACTGCAAAATATTGCTGAGCGTGGATTGCTCTGAAATCTGAAAACATTACTTGTGAATTGCTTCTATCCAAAACGCAGACACAATGCCGCGTGTTGGTTTACTTGTTTCCCATTTTTCAACCCCCTTTTCTAGGCAAAAAGTGTCCAAACCATGCAGACCCACAGAATCGAACCGATGTCTCTAGATTCCTCCTCCTAGAACTCTCAGGGGATCCAGAACTGCAGCCAACCCTCGCCGGGCTGTTGCTGTCCATGTGCCTGGTCACAGTCCTGGGGAACCTGCTCATCATCCTGGCCATCAGCCCTGACTCCCACCTCCACACCCCCATGTACTTCTTCCTCTCCAACCTGTCCTCGCCTGACATGGGTTTCACCTCCGCCACGGTCCCCGAGACGATTGTGGACATCCAATCTCACGGCAGAGTCATCTCCTAGGCAGGCCGCCTGACTCAGATGTCTCTGTTTGCCATTTTTTGAAGCATGGAAGAGAGACACGCTCCTGAGTGTGATGGCCTATGACCGGTTTGTAGCCATCTGTCACCCTCTATATCATTCGGCCATGATGAACCCGTGTTTCTGTGGCTTCCTAGTTTGGTTGTCTTTTTTTTTTTTTTTTTTTTCTTCTCAGTCTTCTAGACTCCCAGCTGCACAACTTGATTGCCTTGGTAACGACCTGCTTCAAGGGTGCGGAAAATCCTAATTTCTTCTGTGACCCTTCTCAACTCCCCCACCTTGCATGTTGTGACCCCTTCACCAATAGCATAATCATGTATTTTCCTGCTGCCGTATTTGGGTTCCTTCCCATCTCGGGGACCCTTTCCTCTTACTATAAAATGGTTTCCTCCATTCTGAGGCTGTCATCGTCAGGTGGGAAGTATAAAGCCTTCTCCACCTGTGGGTCTCACCTGTCAGTTGTTTGCTGGGTTTATGGAAGAGGCGTTGGAGGGGACCTCAGTTCAGATGTGTCCTCTTCCCCCAGAAAGGTTGCAGTGGCCTCGGTGATGTACACGGTGGTCACCCCCATGCTGAATCCCTTCATCGACAGCCTGAGAAACAGGGATAGTAAAGGTGTCCTGCAGCGGCCACATGGCAGCACGGCCCAATCTCCATATCTTTTTATCTGTTCCATTCCTTCTGTAGTGTGGGTTAAAAAAGGCAGTCAGGTCAAATAAGAATGATAACACAGGGTGAACACCCACTGTGACATTAGGAGTAATACCTCCTTAGGATATAAAAAACACTGTCACAGAGTATACACACGAGGGGTCCACCCACTGTGATATTAGAAGCAATATCTCCCTATAATATGAAGAACAATATCACAGGGTGATTTCATTCCGGATGTTGGTAATAAAACAATGATAAACATTAAGATTAATAACTAATATTAAAAATGGCATTAATAGTAATAATTCTAATCATGCATAATCCTCTCTTTAAAATAATCATTAATGATTAATAACGTTATACTATGAATTAATATTAGCATTGATAGTTATTAATGAGACTGATGTTTAATAATTCACAATATTATGACTCCTAATACCGCAGGAGGTGTACACTTGCCTGTGATATTGTTCCTAATATCCAGGGATGGACAGCATGATATTAGTTTTAATATCGCAGTAGGTGTACACTCACCCTGTGACACTGATCCTAATATCCAGCGGGTAGAGTATGACATGACTGCAACATAGCAATGAATGTACAGCCACCCGGTGATATTGCTCCTAACATTCACGGAAGAAGCGTATGACGTTACTCCCAATATCGCAGGGAGTGTCCACCCCTTTTGTGATATTGTTCCTAGTATCCCGAGGGGGAGAGGATGATAATAATTCCAGCATCGCAGGCTGTGTTCACCCACTCTGTGATATTGTTATTAATATCGCAGGGAGTAGAAACACCCCTGTGATACTGTTGTTAATCTTCAGGGAGGAAGAGGATGATGTTACTCGAATACAGACGGGTGTACGTCCTCTGTAGAAAGCCGGTGTACACCCGCCTGTGCAATAGTTGATAATTTCCAGAGGGGAAGATACTAGTCACAATATGGTAAACAGGCTGTGAGTCCACCACGGGTCCTAAGAGCCAGGGGGGCAGAGGGGCTGGCTCTCAGTCCCCACCTCGCGGGGGGCGCCTCGCCCCTCTGCCTCTCCCGCCCTGCATATTACGAAAAATATCACAGAGTGGGTGTACACCTCCTGCGATATGGGGGGTAATATCATCTTGTCTTCTTTTGGATAATAGGAACAATATCACACGGGTTTGTACACTTTCTGTGATATTGGGAGTAATATCAACCTCTCTGCCTTGGAATATTAAGAACAATGTCACAGAATGGATGTACACCCCCTGCGATATTGGGAGTAATAGAAGCCTCTCCTCTCCGTGGATGTTCGGAGTCATATCCCAGGGTGGCTGTACACCTCCTGCTGTATGCACCCTATTTGTAATCTTTTATCCCTCGCCCCCCTCCCTATTAAATAATAGACAAAAAATAATGGGTTTAGAATAAATGAGTTCAAACAAATTGTCAAACATATGTGGGAAAATTGGAATCAGTTTCTGAGGAAAAGCAAAAAACTCAACAGAAATGCTCATAAAGCATCATCCCTCCATGGCTAGAGCTGCCAGGACACCAAAACACCAAAATCAGCTAGGGAAATTTTGTAGAAGTCCTAGATGTACTAACTGTTCTGTGAATACACAGAGATGTAATTATAACTGTTACCTGCATGTAGAGTAAAGATGAGAAGGGATTGGTCATGGTGGCAGCTACCTCAGGTGTTACAGAGCAGACGTGGTTCCAGGACAGTATGTGTCAGGGCAGAGGGGTCCTCGGAGGCTATTAGAAGCTGGTCATGGCACAGACATTGTAAGTCACATGGTCTCATTACTTTCAATGACGAAAGCAAAATTGCTTTTGCATCAGCCTAATACAATGGCCTGGCAAGAGCACAGGAAACGTCCCTGTGGTGTTAGATGGAGACCTCTGATGCAGCACAATTCCTTCATCCCCTTCTCCAAAACCCCCTCTTCCAATTCCACTGAAGAGAAAATCTGATGCAAATCTGGTGTAAGCAGGCTCAGATATATCTACCACTATAGATAGTAGAGGTGACTCACAAATCCAAGCCTATCAAATACATCACTAACAAATTACATGTTTAATTTTTTTTTGAAATTAGGGATCATGATATGAAAGTTATCAGAATCAAAACTGTCACTAATGTTTAAAAGGAAAACACCTGGACAAATAGATTCAGAGAAGGCCTTGAAGAGAGGGTTCTCATGCTTCTAGGCCTGATAACAAAAACTATCACAAAATACCACAAAAACCACAACCTTGCACAAAGGCCATAGCAAACTTACACAAAATACACTTCTGTGAGGACATCTATCCAGCAACCACCTGCCCAACCTTCAACTGACATCGACCTTGTTGTTGATCTGTATAGTTGAAGATAACTGTATCGAAACAATTACATAAGCCTCTTCATTTTTCCTTTATTTGTTTCTACTCCCCCATGCTTCCAGGTTGATCGTTTTTCTGTTAAAGACCTTGTCTTCCTTCACCATTTGAATCTACATAGTTTCTTTTGTCAGGCGTGTTCCCATTACAGTGTCCTCCTCCCTAAGGTCTGTCTTTTTCCATCAGAGAGCCTTTCTCTGTTTTCTAGGTTTACAATGAGAAGGGCTCTAAAGCGTTTTTGTAAAACTTTTACTGTCTTCCTAGGAACAAATCATTGACTTACAGTATTGATATTGACTTATTTACATTTCTGGGGATGAGGAATTAAAGATTTCACAAATTTTCTTCTTGAGAAGATCCAAGTTTTCACGTGAGCAAAACTGAATATGTAAATTGATATGTAAATTATGCTGCAGATAATATAGTCAAATGTTTACTTGTATTTAATTTGTTACACATGGAAATTGCATATGTGAGATAATATACTAAGAAATTATCACATTTAATGAAACGCTTTAATCAAATTCCCGATTGAATTTTTGATATCAATATCTTTTTCTTTGTTTAATCCATCTTTTGAGTGAACAGGGCTGTCTAGGCCAAAGTCCTCACTTCTATCTACATTGTCTGAGTTACAGAACTTTTTGAATTTATTATGTTGTCACAGGAAGTTTCCTATTGCTTGTTTAAAGGAGTCTCTCTCAATATGATGCAGAATCCAAAAGCCCTGAAAGACAGATATCCTGAGTTTCTGTTACCGGAGCCAAAGGTTGCCAATTTCTTGTAGATCCTGCTACAGTTAAACTTCATTTAAATAATCATTAAAAGCTGCATTTATTCCTTCACTTGAAATTTTGATTTCACACTATTAGGACTAATTCTCTAAGTCTTTGCTAAGTAATGTTCCTCCTTTTCTTGTAGCTTCACTCTGATGATCTCTATATGCAACATCAATTGACATAAAGTACATTCGGGGCAAGAGAGTTTCCTTAAATATTACTTCGTTATTCAAAATAATCACAAAAGTACTCATCGTGGGAAAACTTGTGACGATTCATATATAGGGAAATACTTTTTCTGAGGCATAATTCTGTAAAGAAATTCACCTTAATTTGAATATATATGGGAAAATATCCTTGTTCACTAGTAGTCTATATTCACTGTTTTCTTCCCTCATAGACCAGCCAGTTCACTATTATTCTCCAAATGATGTGTGCCTCTGTAGAGTCTAGGCTCTCTGCATACCTAATTTTTCCCACAAATTACTGTTTTGAATTACACTGAATTCAATTCAAGGGGATGTCATTTATAAACAGTGCAAATATGTACCGCACAAGGGATCTTAGAAATCATATGCATGGTTTGATCCATAAGCTCATATGAGCGTGCAATGTCAACTTCTTTCATGTTTTTTTTAAAGCCACTTAAATTCTATTTTAAGCCACCATCTGTCTGTGCTCTTAGGGCAGTTAGCCTTAAATCATTTTAAGATGCTCCACCTCTAAGTACTGTGATAGTGATAGAGATGTCACCAGTCAGGTGTCCTAGGAAACTGACTCGGAGTTGGAGATTTGCATGCAAGGAAGTTGAAATGGATATTCCCAACACCTGCGAAGAGTGAAAGCAATAGGATTGGGCAGAGCAGGAAGCTGGCTGAAATGCAATCACTATCATGGCCGCAGCCCGCTCTACAGGGATCTTGGTGAGTTTACCTAATGACCTCAAATTGGAGCAAGCAAGCCAGGCCATTATATTTGTGTACCAAGCAGTTCTCGGATATGGGATGCCTTGAGAAGGGACAGGAACTTGGATGAAGGAACTTTACTGTGCTGTGAGTGTTGTTGCCAGGAGTCAGCTGTCAACACTCCCAGGAGACGGGGAATTATGCTTTAGTCACTGAGGTGGCACCTAGTGCCAGACCACAGCCTTGTTAAACAGAGCCAGAATTTGGAGGATGGATGGTGGGTTTAACATTTGGGGCTTGACATCTTGTCCCCACAAGCTGCTGCTGGCCTATTCCTTGTCCATTTCTGTGTGGCCTGTTTAGGCCCACCGGCTTCCTGCTTCTTCTTTACCATATCTGGAATGCAAAAGTCTACTCGTAATTTGGCCCATGGTCCCTTCTTCTTAGACAGATCCTTGTAGCTATTTTTTTTAAAGATGACTATGCCTTCTAGAATATTTCTAAGAAACTGCCTAAGTCACCACTGCTACCAAGAGGCCTTTGCTTTTTCCTCTTCTTAACTATGGGAAAGGAAGGTAGGAATGTAGGGAGTGAGTATTTTCTAAACTGGAAAAAAGTCATTTTACCCTATATAATTTTTGTTAGCGAATTCCTTCTTTGCACTTACTCCACAATCTTTCCAAATTCTCCCAAATGCTCAAGCTTTTAAAAAACAAAAGACAGAAATGATAGCAGGTTATTATTTTTTCCACCAAACCTTTTGTTTCTATTCCTTTACGTCAATGAGCTTAGAATAACTGCTCCTGAAACTGGGAAAGGGACTTGGGAAAAGAAAGAAAAAAAAAAGCTCTCAAAGTTTAACATCACAAAACATTATAGTCACTGTTATTTTATATTTTTTATTTATTTATTTATTTATTTATTTATTTATTTATTTATTTATTTTTGAGATGGAATCTTGTTCTGCCACCAGGCTGCAGTCAGTGGTGCAATCTCAGCTCACTGCAACCTCCGCGTCTTGGGTTCAAACAATTCTCCTGCCTCAGCCTTCTGAGTAGCTGGGACTACAGGCGCCGCCACCACACCCAGCTAATTTTTGTATTTTTAGTAGAGATGGGTTTCACCGTGTTAGCCAGGATGGTCTCGATCTCCTGACCTTGTGATCCACCCGCCTCGGCCTCCCAAGGTGCTGGGATTATAGGCGTGAGCCACCGCGCGTGGCCTTGTTTTGTAATTTTTACATCATATATCCCCTGCGTTAGACCAAGAGCTTGTAAAAGCCAGAAGACATACACCATTTGTAGTTCAATTAGAGATGTTTACTGATAAAACTGATTCTTCCATCTGAGGGTGGTATTTGTAGTTACAGTAATGTAGATGACAATCTAAGTTATGTTCTATAAACTGTGTCACTGACATCTCAATCTACAGCTAACTTTAATTTTTAGAAGCAGAGGAGTGGGTTGTATAGGTTTAGAAATACATCCATCAAGCTAGTTAAGTGAGATGGATTCAAACCTTCAACTCACTAGAATATTTACCAAATTGACTATTCATTCTCTAAAGGAGCCATATAAACAAGGTACTTTCTAAAATTCAAAATTATGTAAGGTTTTATTTCCTTTTTATGCTGTTATGAATTGGATTGTAGAGGTTATAAGGTGAAATAAGATTACTTTTACAGTAAAACATACAACACATTGTCACAAGAGGGCAGCCTTTGAACATGAATTGCTTCTCAGGCATCCTTGAAATTTTGAGAGTTACTTTAATTCACACAACTAAATAATAAAACACTACAGAGGATCTAAGAAGATACTTTGACTTACGCATATTGTTACATTTTTATTACTGCTAGTGGAAGATGTAATCTATAAGGAAGGCAAGGGCTGAATTTGTTTTATGTAAAAAGACAAATTTCTTTGGGTTGTAGCTTTCAAACATCAAGATAGTAGGTCAATGTCTAAATGAGTGTATCAAAGTTCTCACACTAGCACATGTAAGTCCACCTCTTATCTACCCAAAATTCTAACCAAGCAAAGGCAAGGTGGAAGAACCAGACAAATGTAAGTGCCTAGGATACATAAGTGCCACTGGATTTTATGGTTTAGTTTTCAACCTGCCAAGTTTCACTAAGAGACATGTTATTTGGAGAGGTTGCTAAAGTGTAATTGCATGATGTCTCTGTGTACGGTCGGTCTGGACCTCTCTCTGTCCAGTGGTTGCTATCAACTGGTTAGAGCCACTTCTCTAAAGATCATGCTTATGTCCCTGGAGCAGTCCACAGCACTAGCAATGTCTGACCTCCACCTTGTTCCAATTAATATTTCTGTACTTACTGAATTGGAAAACATACAGGTGTTTTCTGCCTGGTCACTTGTGGTTTTACAACACTCTCCCCCTCCCCACCACTGCCCCAGGTGATTTTGATGCCAGCCAAAGTGTGAGAACTACTGGCAGCTGCTGGCAGAGAGCAACAAAGGCCCAAACCCTCTGCGCGATTTCAAGACCCGTATCTGCTTTTCAGCTCTATGTCCTTCTCCTTCTCACAGCTGAGCCCACGCCTCCTCCCTCAGCACTTGCAGGCTATGCTGTCCAGCCTGTGTCCAGGATCAGTCCTGACGTAAGGCACGTGGGGTTTAAGGAGTTCTCTCTTCAGTCTTGTTTCTGCACCATCTCTGACAGTTATATTCTAGTTGTAATCATGGGGCTTCCTCCTTTTGTTTCCAGCCCCATGCTCGTTTTCTCTATCACATTCTACCTTGTAATATCCTAAATCTTCTGGTGGGCAAGCTTCTTCCTCAATCCAATTTGTGTTTATGAGTTCCTGCTTTGGGGATTGGCTTCGTAATCCAGGTATTGCTACTGCCTTGAATGCGGAGACTGCATCCTTCTGTCTGGATTTCTTGAGTTTCTGGATCGTAAACCTTATTAGGGCCCCTTTTTCTTAGAATTGGAGCCTCTACTTTGTTCTTGCTACTTTAGTTCACCCAGAAAGCGCGATCTCTGCCTAAATTTCAAAGTGTTGGCTAGTTTAAATATCCTTTTGTGAGACTTTTGTCTTCCTGTGGGGTGATTTTTTCATCTTACACACAATTGCTAATCCTTTTATCTTGAATGTAATTGAAATAGTTTAATCTGTGTTACCAGCAACAAGAACCCCTTTTATGAGATGGAGAAGGCAGGTCAGTCTCATAACATGTGTCCCCCTCTGTGTGTTGAATTTATGTCAGAGCCAGGCTGTTTCCTACCTGATGTCTCTCACCAAATTGCAGTGTTTATGTCCTAGGAGGTGCCCAATAAATTCTAGAGTTGATACAAGCTGTAATTTTAGAGAAATTCAATTAAGTTGCTTAATTTAAGCAAAAGTTGCTTAAATTAAGCAACTTAATTGAATTTCTCTAAAATTAAGCCCAAAGCAAGTAGAATTAGATTATATACAACCTAATCAACTTTTTTTTTTTTTTTCTGAGGATGACCAAGATTTGGGCTTCAGTGACAACAGTTGTCCCCTAAATATTAATACTCAAAATCTAGAATCACCAGTACAATGTTGAATAGAGGTGACGAACACACACATCCTTTTCTTGTCCTAATCTGTGTGGTTTAAACATTGACGCTTTCACCATTAAATATAATATTGTTTATATGTTTTGTTGTGGATGCTTTCCATCACTTCGAGAAAATTTCTTTTTCTAGCTTGCTGAGAGTTTTTTCTTTTTTTAATCAGCAATAGATATTTCTCCAAATGAAATATCCAAATGACCAACAGGTACATGAAAAAGATGCTCAGCATCACTAATCATCAGGGAAATGTAATTCAAAACCACAGAGATATTGCCTCAAGCCTGTTAGAATGGTCTTATTAAAAGAAAAAGATAATGAGTGTTAACAATGGGGAGAAATTGGAACACTTGTACAGTGTTTCTGGGAATGTAAAACTGTGCAGCCTCTATGGAAAGCAGTACGGTGGCTCCTCAAAAAAATTAAGAAAGTAGAACTACTATATGATCTGGCAATCTCACTTCAGGTTATTTATCTGAAAGTATTGAAATTGGGATGATTCTCTGATTCTCAGGCTCATTGCAGCATTATTTACACAAATCAAAATGTGGGAATAAGGTTAATGTCTATTGGCAGATCAATAGATAAAGAAAATGTGGTATATTCATGCAACGGAGTATTATTCAGCTTTAAAAACAGAAAGCCCTGCAATATGCAACATGGATGAACCTAGAGGACATTAATGCTAAGTAAAGGAAATCAGTCACAGAAGGACAAACTGTGTGATTCCACGTGTATAAAGTATCTAAGATAGCCAAATTCATTAGAATCACAGATTAGAATGGTGATAGCTCTTTAAGCTGAAATCAGTTTTGCATTCCTGCGTTTTGTAGTTTTGGTATCAGAATTCTGACTCATAAAACAAGTTTGGAATTTCCCCCTTCTTTATTTCTGAAATAATTTAAACATTTTATTTTTTTAAAATGTTTGAAAGAATTCACCAGCAAAACTCTTTGGATATGGAGTTTGCTTATTTTTTTATTTTCTTTAGTTTTATGTTTTTATGTGCAAGTATTTGACAATTAATTACTTTAATAAATGTCAATTCATATGTTCCATTTAATCTTGTGAATTTTTTTATAAATTTTTTTCAATGAATTCACCCTTTCATCCAAGTAATGAAAATTGATATAAAATGTTTTACAATATTCCATTATCTTGTTAATGTCCCTTGTGTCTACAACTGTACAATCTCATTAATCCCTGATATTTATAATTTGTGTTTTCTTTCTTTCTCACAGAACTAACTTTTGGCCATGTTACTTTTCTCCTGTGTCTTTTTTCTGTCTCATTGATTTCTAATTTCTGTTTTATTTCCTTTCTTCTACTTTGTTTGGACTTAATTTGCTCTCTTGTTTTAGATTTTCTTTTTAAGGTAGAAAATTAGTTCACTTGTTTTGAACTTCTCTTTTTTAGAATAAGCATTTATACAAAAACTTTACTCTGGGTCTGCTTAACTTTATCCCACACATTTTGATATAGGATATTTTTATTTGTATTCAGTTCAATGTATTTTAAGGTGTTTCTCATGATTTCTTCCTTGAGCTAAAGGGCATTTTAAGGTGTATTTAAATCTTCCAGTAGTGTAGACTTTCCTGGGTAGCTTGTTTTTACCCATTTCAACTCATTTTCATTATGGTCAGAAAGCATACTTTCTATGATTACAGTGTTTTGAAACTTCTTGAGGGATATTTTGTGGTCTATAGTCTATTGATAAATGTTTCACGTGTAGCATAATAGAACATATATTCTATCGTCTTGGTCAATATTGATTAGGTCAAGCTGTTGTCAAAATTATTTTATCTTAACTTTCTTTAGTTATTCTATCAGTTAGCAATATAGCATTATGTCTTCATAAGTACTTGACATTTGATCATTATGAAATAGCTTTCTGTTGTAATATTGCTTGTTTGGAGGTCTACTTTTTCTTCTATTAATATAGCCTCATAAGATTTCTTGTGCTTGTTGTTTCCATGGTATACTTGGAAATTATTTTACTCTCAGCTTATCTATATCATAATATTTGGCATGCATCACTTATAGGTACTTTTATTAATGTCTATTGGCAGATGAATAAAGATAATGTGGTATATTCATACAACAGAATATACCGATGGACAATCTGTGTTTTATTTGGAGTATTTAAAATACATTTGAAATAATTATTGATAAGGTTGGATTTAAGCCTGCTATTTTGCTTTTTTTTTCTTTTTTTCTTTTTTTTTTTTTTTTTAGACGGAGTCTCGCTCTGTCGCCCATGCTGGAGTGCAGGGGCGCGATCTCAGCTCACTGCAAGCTCCGCCTCCCGGGTTCACGCCATTATCCTGCCTCAGCCTCCCGAGTAGCTGGGACTACAGGTGCCGCCACCACGCCCGGCTAATTTTTTGTATTTTTAGTAGAGACGGGGTTTCACCGTGTTAGCCAGGATGGTCTCGATCTCCTGACCTCGTGATCCGCCCGCCTCGGCCTCCCAAAGTGCTGGGATTACAGGCGTGAGCCACCGCGCCCGGCCTATTTTGCTCTTATGTTCTATTTGTTCCCTCATTTTTTGCTCCTCTGTTCTTACTTTCATGCCTTTTTATATTAACTGAACATTATTCGGCGTTCCATTTTAATTCCTTTATTGGCATTTTAGAAGAATGTCTTCATATGATGTGGTGGTTCTCTAGGGATTATATTCAGCACCCTGGGCTTATCACAGTCCACTTACTGTTAACAGTCAACGTTTTCATGTAACATAAAGAAATGTTGCAGCAATATTGTTGCGTTTAGTCTCCTGTCAGAGCTATTAATTTAGAATAGTTTACATACATTATCAACAGTACACTTAAATTTTTATTTAAACCATCAGTTGTTTGTTATAAAACTAAAAGAAAAAAGCCTTAGCTTTTCATGTTGATGCACTTGCCATTCCTAGAGCTTCTCCTTGCTTCCTGTAGTTCAGAATTTCCATCTGTTGTTATCTTTCTTTAGCCCGAAAAATTTCCGTTTGCATTTCTTGTATTTAGGTCTGCTAATGACAGATGTTCGAAGCTTTCTTTTACCTGAATAAATCTTTATTTTCTCAAGAATTACTTTTTCTAGTTATAGAATTTGGAGTTGACAGGTTTTTTTTTTTATTTTCAAGATGTGGTTTCATTGCTTTTTAAACTGTCATTTCTGATGACAGGTCATCTGTCTATTTGTTTCCATGTATGTACATTATTTTTCTCCCTCCCTTTAGCTACTTTCAAGATTTACTCTTTTTTTGCCCAGTGGTCTGACTATGATATGTCTGCATTTGTTTCTTTATTTTTATTCTGTTCTTTGAGTTTCTTAGACCTGTAAGTTGATATATGCTGACAATTAGGAAAACTTTTGGTCTTTACTTTTTCAAATAGCTTTTTCTGTCTCATTTTCTCCTTCTCTACTCTTTCTAGGACTCCAATTTTATTAGTTCTAGACTGGCCCTATTTTTATTATTTTTCTTCCTCTGTGTTCTTAACTGTATTGGGAAATTGTTCTTGATCTCTTTTTAAGTTCACTGATAGTTTTTTTCTGCCATCTTTAATTTACTGGTATGTGCGCACGATGTCATTTTTATATAAGATATTCTGTCCCTCAGTTCTAAAATTTGTCCCATTATTTCTTTGTCGTTTTTACTTCTCTGTTGAGATTCTCCATATATTCACTCTTATGACCGTCTATTCCTTAAATCCTTGAATATGCTTACAATAGCTTATTTTAAATTTCTTATCTTCTAATCCCATCGTGTGGGCCATTTCAATGTCTTAATCCATTGTTTACTTTTATTCTTATGCGTCATATTTTCCTGGTTCTATGTCTAGACAGGTTAAATTATATGTTAGATTATGTGGATGATATTTTGTAGAGATAGGTTCTTTTATTTTCCTTTGAAGAGCGACTCTTTTCTAATATTAGTCTTCTTTGTGTAGTCAAACACCAAACTTTTACTCCTGAGCTATATGCAATGCTTGAAATATCTGCTCTGTACTAGCAATTTAGCTGTTGTTTTCTGCTGGATTCTATGGAGTCTCTTTTTATCAATGTGAAATGTAGCAGCCGTCATATATCTGAATGAAGTTTAAGTGCTGATTTTAGATTTTTACTCTGTGACATTCTCCTCTGTGACTTTCACTTGTGTGAGATTTCCTCCCATGTCACTCAAATTTCCCAGTTCTTCTTTTCTGTCAGCCTGGAACTCTGTGCTCTTATTCCTCAAGCTAGTAAAACTCACTGCTTTACTCGTAGACATGCAATTTTGCACAGACCAGGGAGTGTCATCAGGTGTGAAGCTGCATTGATGCAAATTTAAATCATTGCAATTTTTCTTTATTCAATGGTTAAAAACTTCATCAGTGATCAAATATTCTACAATTTCTGCCTATTTTCTGTTTCTTATTACCATCAAATGTGTATTTATTTTTTTTAGAGTTTACAGTTTTTTTTTTCCCTGCATTTGAGTTAGACATGAGCTACTACCACATTTTGTAATTCAAACTTTTTGTCTAACAGTGTTTTATAAAACTCTTTCTTTGGAGGGAATTCTCAAATTTCTAAATACTCTACAAACATTAGGATTGGGGCTCAAATGCCCAGTTTCCCTTGTAGCCAGATGTGCCTATGAAACATGGCCTCAGCTAATTAAGCATACCCAGATATTTGAAAGTAAGAAAAGTGTTAAGAGGAACTATAGATATCATTTTAGTTGATGCAAGGATGGAAAAAAAATTAACCAACTTTCACTGGTGAACTTTGTCTTCAATTATTGTTTTCCTGTGGGAAGTGGCTAATTTTCTGGCCTAGAGGTGGAATTGGTGTGTTGGTAACAATTGATTTGATGATAACCTGCGTTCATCTTTTTTAAAATTGCTGACCCACCATTGTTTCTGGTCCTGTTTTATACTTATGCAGTGTATAATCTCTCATGCAAAATTTAGTTCTTTGTTTCTCAGCTTAAACTGGATTTTGATGAGCAGTTTTCACCTTCAAATGAAAGAAACGGCTTTGTTTGATGTTACACAAAAATAACAACAAGAGGGAATTAAAGAAATACGTTTGTCACCTTGTGACACTACATAAATGAAACTTTGAAAATTCAACAATTCTGCTTTATAAGAAAATAGAAAGTTTCTACTGTTTTTCTTTATTTTCAAAGCTATATCATTAAATGAAATTTCTGCCTCATGGAAGATTTTTAGAACTATGTAACAATAACATACAGACCATCAGGAGAGAAATGAATAAAGACGGAAAGAAGTAGGCACTGTGTGGTCACGTAGATGGTGCACAGTTGTTTGCCTGGAGCCCTAATACATTTTACCATGGAATTTATACAATAAATGTTAGTTTCCTGTGAACCTGCTAATTAATATGACTTCTGCAAACATTTCATTAACCTGAACAGTTGAGGTTTCCTGTAGACAGACTGCATGTATTCCCATCTTTAACCTTTCCATAATGTTCTCTAATTAGAGATGTCACTGGTTCTCAAGAGCGAAAGAACAGCAGTAGCTTATAAAGTTACATTCTTTGTTTTTTACTAATATGTCAAGTGATTTTGTCTTTCATTTCACCTCTAGAGCTAATTATGTATTCTAGGTTAACAAAAATTCCAGATCATATCATCATGAGTTTAAACTTTACAATGAACTCGTTATTTCCATTTATTACTAGCCTGCATTATAGCAATATTTAGCTAATGAATTCTCAAAATATTTCTTGAAATTTGAAAGAGTGCCTCAAGTAAATGGTGTAATTATTTATTTCTCAGAATTTTAAATTCAGTGTTCTGTTTAATCTCAAAGGGATACCAATGAAGTTAGGGCGTAAGGACTCTGTGGTTAATAAAATGGCAAGAATTAAAAAGGATTATTACATTTTTTCCTCATACTATGATGGCTACAATTTTTTAAAACAGTAGAAATGTTTAATTTTTAAAGGCCGCTAGTGTCTATTTTATGCAAAATGTGAGCTCCCCAGTTCAACCTGTTGTTTGAAATTTGACCAGCTTTTTCTTGCTCTTGTTCAGGACAGTTATTAAACAGTCCAGGCAGGCCTCCGGAGTTACATATATGTATGTGGCTCTGTGTGTATATATACACAGAAGTACAAGTAGCATATAATCAATTTACATAAGACTTTTGCTTTTGATGAAAATTCTTCTAAAAGTGAATATAAATTAATAGCATATGGAGCCTACAAAAATTGACTAATAGGCAAGTAGTCAAAGATAATCTGTGAACAAAGAGTTTGCTGAAACATACTTTTTTTTTTTACATGTAATAACATTGTATCGAAGGGTTTCCAGAATTACATAATGTTATAGGGCACTTATCCTGAGACACACAAAGGAGACAAGGGGTAGAGCTAGAATGGAAGGGAAAATAAAGGACAAATAGAGATAGATACTTAAGTGGAAATGTTTTTATAAGAAAATCATCAAACAGGTGGTAATTTTAAAACATGGCTTTTCCAGGCAGGAACTTTTCTGAATTTATTGCAAAAGAAGATAAATCACGTGTCTACGTAGATCATGCCAATGAAATGAACAATAAAGGTTACTTATTAGAATATTGAAAATGGTTGATAATAAATTATTTATATTTATGGTAAGAGCAATAAACTTGATTTTTAGGGGGTTCAATGACTTCCTGAAAACATCCTTTCACAGATTTTCTCAGAGTGTCTAATTGGCAAAAGCACAGCTCCAAATAGCTCTTTCTGTCAACGTCTACAGAATATTTACAGTTTGATTTCTGAAAGTTTCCATTTCTACTGATCTTACAAATTTGTAAAATGAATGCCCACCAGGACAAAATATTAAGTGATAAAATTAATTGGATCCTACAAGTGAAAATCTAGGCAAGGAAAGTCTTCTTCCTTCTTAATGAATGATTTTTATGTCTCTTTATTCATGTCCTTCTAGGTAGAGCAACACTCTGCAGACCTTCTTTTGAGGCATTTCACCACCAGAGTAAGTGTGATGTATGACTAATTAGTCCACCCACAGGGGGCTGGTGAAATTAAATTGGAAGTTATTTCCTAACTGGCATATCTTGGAGTAAAATTAATCTCATAACAGCTCTCATAAGAGAGCATAAGCTTAAAAGACCATTTTTCATTCAACTTTACCAAACAAAGTGCAAATTTAGGACTCCAGTTGTGAAGTTTGGTTGTGTGTGGATTGTACAGTGAAGGTACCAGTGGACAACAGTTGCTCATCAAGCAAGTTTATACAAAAGCTTTGGGACAAGTCCAACTCTAGATAAAATTCTAAAGGATTTCGTGCCTGTGTTCAGAGTTCCTTTTTCTCTCTCCAAGGTAACCCACATATCAAAAGACATATGGGTTGTGGGTAGAACTTCCTAAAATTGCTGGTGAGAAGTGTGCCATGCATAAACATACTTCACTAGCTTGAATTTTCTATTAGTCTCACAGGCAACAATTACGATCCTGTATGTTGTTCTATCTCCACACACTCCTGTACATTGAAAGATCAAGTAACATCCCTGGTTAAGATGTGTACAGGTTACAAGACATGTCTAAATATATTCACCAAGAGTTTTATTATTTTCACAGTGGCATTCACTAAATCAGTTGTCAATGCAGCAATACTCAAGGAATAAGCAGGGTCTTTATCAAAGTTTGGAGTCAACCCCAAGTTAGATCACTGAAGCACATAACTATAGATAAGGTCACTCAAAAGCACAAATCCAGGTTATAAATATTCAGTTGTCATTTATATGCATTTAGCAATTTGAATGCTGGGAAGTGTAGCCCAGAAAATCAATCGACATGGAACTATTGAAGAGGCATGCATGGCACCTGCACTTTGAATCTCTTCAGACTCAGGTTAAACAGGAGACACCGTAGCTCATGTACACTGCAATAACACTTCCTCATCGCCTTTTTATCTACGAACCTGCCCTTTTCAATGTTATCTATATGCCTGAAGTTATGAATACCCATGATATTGCTAAAAAATCGTACCACACGTCAGCAAAATCTCACTGATCAGTGTCTATGTTACCTCACCGAGTTAGCCTTTTGTGTTGTTGTGGCCCAGGATGACAATGTTGACACAATCCAAACCAGTAATTGGAAAGTTAATGTTGGATGCGTCTTTGACAATTGGTGGAATGACCTGAAATCAAATGTGAGGCAGTGGAGACTCAAGAATGCTATTCAGGCAGTTAGTGATCTGTGGAGATACTAAATGAAATATCTGGAAGGAATTGTAATCTTGCAACTATACTTTTATGTGTTTTTTGACATAAACGGTTTCTATTTATGATGGAGCTGCAGAGTGCATTTCCCATGAAGTTCCCTCAGTGTTAACTAACATAGTCATGTGTCACTTAATGACAGGGGTATGTCTGAGAAATGCATTGCTGGACAATTTTATTATTGTATGAACATCACAGAGTTTACTTACACAAACCTAGATACTATAGCTGATTACATACCTATGCTATATGGTATAGCCTATTCCCCCTAAGCTACAAACCTGTGCAGCATGTTACTGCACTGAATACTGTAGGCAATTGTAACACAACAGTTAAGTATATCTATATGCTTACTTATATCTATACAGTAAGTGTATCTATACATGTCTAAACATAGAAGAGGTACAGTAAAAATACTTATGATTTTATTGCACCACTGTCATGTGTGTGCACCATCCTTGACCAAAATGTTATGTGATGTGTGATTGTAACAAAAGAATTAATTAAAGATAATATTGAAGTGCCTATTGAAATTTCAGTGAAGGAAGGAATATTTGTAAATTCTGATTGCCTTAAGTGGGAGTTGACTTTCTTCCTGTTTCCACGGTTGTTCTTGTGAAAGGGCATAGCTTTCCAAAGACCTGAAATCTCCGACAAATCTTGCAATTCTCTATTGCCTGCATTATGAAGGTCACCTGGTATCAAATGAAGCAAAATGGTAGATTATAAAGACCTGTACTTTCTTGTCAGTTCCTAAACATAGCAAGCATTGGTCTGTCTTGAACATTTCTGCGGTTATAAATTAGCCTTGGGTCATGATTGTCTGCCTTTTTATCATAGACAAGATTTAATTTAGGAGATGTCCTTTTAATGTGTTATGTGAATAGTAAGTGCCACTTATGAAGCCCTATTTTCTTCCAGTCATTTTAATTGTCGAATCTATCCAGTCAAGATGCATTGTTAGAGGCTTCACTGATGACACCGTCTGTGTGTGTGTGTGTGTGTGTGTGTGTGTGTGTCTGTGTACATACATATGATTGAGCAGGATTTAATGTAAGTCAAAACAATCTCAAATTTCTTAGGACAATACAGCTTCCTTGGACATTCCATTGGAACTCTGGGTTGAGGAGCTGGTGATGTGTGTTTCTTTTGTGTGTTCTACACGTTATCCCTATGCAGGCCTTCCTTGGGCTTGGTTTTGGAACCAGTGATGAGGAATATCATTAGAATTGTGCTCAAAAAGATTCCTCCATTCTTCTGTATAAGCAATGGCAATTTTCCCAGACCAATATTTCTTCTTTTGAAATGGTAAATTTTGAATAGTAACAGGTTAGTATAATCCCATAAAATAACAAAGTTTGAGTTCTATGAACTGTGTTTTATGCTAAATCATCATTTACTCCTTGTATGATCTTTTTTTTTTTTTTTTTTTGAGATGGAGTCTCACACTGTTGCCGAGGCTGGAGTGCAGTGGCATGATTTTGGCTCACAGCAACTCCACCTCCCGGATTCACACCATTCTCCTGCCTCAGCCTCCTGAGTAGCTGGGACTACAGGTGCTGCCACCATGCCTCGCTAAATGTTTTTTAAGATTAAGGGCAAAATCAAAGCTGCTCCCCTATATTATATTCATAAAACAGAATGATTAAAGCAGGCTATTTATTTATTAGAAGCAAATACTCCAAATTTAGCATCTAAGACATGACAGCCTTTCAAAAGACATCAATTTACTTTTTACTGTCTATAGCTATGTTTGTGTTCATGTTATTGGTGTCCGTAATATTTCATTAGATGTTCAGGGCAAATCGATAAATGAAAATAATGTATACGATAAGGAGAACAATCTAGGCCACCTGGAGGCCCCTTACAACTCAGCTGGTGAAGCAATAATGCCTGGGTGTAATAGTGAGCAAGAACGTTTCAAACGTGTTGGGCAGTTTTCAGGCAGCGGAATATGTATGCCAATCCAGGCAACAAGTTAAGTGGAGGCCAGTTAAAAGATCAGGCTGTGATTACACGATTTTTGTTGGTTTGTTTCTACTGAGGAAATATAACACTTACTTATTATTTTCTCCATCTATCCCGCTATTTTGTCAAAACCTTTCATGTAAGTTACTACCAAACACTGGGTTATCCAAGATCTGTGTGTCGTATTCAATATTTGCTTTTCCCTCCACTACTAACACATTTGATTCCCTTTGTAACTTTCTCCCGTTTCTCCTTTCAGCCTGTTTTCTCCAACCACACTGAGGTTATGAGCCTCCCTATGTACTCTCCCACCCTGTTTCATCTCATAGTGGAAAAAAAAATATATTCATATAAAACTACACAGAAGCATTCTGTGAAACTACTTTCTGATCCGTGCATTCAACTAACAGAGTTAAACCATACTTTTGATAGAGCAGTACTGAAACACTCTTTCTGTAGAAAATGCAAGTGAACATTCGGAGCGCTAAGAGGGTAATAGTGGAAAAAGGAATATCTTCAAATATAAACTACACAGAAGCATTCTGTGAAACTACTTTCTGATCTGTGCATTCAACAAAGAGAGTTGAACCTTACTTTTGATTGAGCAGTTCTGAAACACTCTATCTGTAGAAACTGCAAGCAGACATTCGGAGGGCTAAGAGTCCTACAGTGGAAAAAGGAATGTCTTCAAATAAAAACTACACAGAAGCATTCTGTGAAACTTCATTTCATTCTGTGCGTTCAACTAACAGAGTTGAACCTTACTTTTGATTGAGCAGTTCTGAAAAACTCTTTCTGTAGAAACTGCAAGTGGACGTTTGGAGCGCTAATCGGCCTATAGTGGAAAAAGGAATATCTCCAAATAAAAACTACACAGAGGCATTCTCTGAAACTTCTTTCTGTTCTCTGCATTCAACTAACAGAGTTGAGCCTTACTTTTGGTTGAGCAGATCTGAAACACTCTTTCTGTAGAAACTGCAAGTGGACATTCAGAGCACAAAGAGGCGTATACTGGAAAAAATATATCTTCATATAAAACTACACAGAAGCATTCTGTGAAACTTCTTTCTGTTCCGTGCATTCAACTAACAGAGTTAAACCATACTTTTGATAGAGCAGTTCTGAAACACTCTTTCTGTGGAAAATGCAAGTGAACATTCGGAGCGCTAAGAGGGTAATAGTGGAAAAAGGAATATCTTCAAATATAAACTACACAGAAGCATTCTGTGAAACTTCTTTCTGTTCTGTACATTCAACTAACAAAGTTGAACCTTACTTTTGATTGAGCAGTTCTGAAACACTCTTTCTGTAGAAACTGCAAGTGGACATTCGGAGCGCTAAGACGCCTATAGTGGAAAAAGGAATATCTTCAAATAAAAACTACACAGAAGCATTCTGTGAAACTTCTTTTTGTTCTATGCATTCAACTAACAGAGTTGAACCTTACCTTTGATTGAGCAGTTCTGAAACACTCTTTCTGTAGAAACTGCAAGTGGACATTCGGAGCGCTAAGAGGCGTATAGTGGAAAAACAAATATCTTCAAATAAAACTACACAGAAGCATTCTGTGCAACTTCTTTCTGTTCTGTGCATTCAACTAACAGAGTTGAACCTTACTTTTGATTGAGCAGTTCTGAAATACTCTTTCTGTAGAAAATGCAAGTGGACATTTGGAGGGCTAAGAGGCCTATAGTGGAAAAAGGAATATCTTCAAATAAAAACTACACAGAAGCATTCTGTGAAACTTCTTTTTGTTCTGTGCATTCAACTAACAGAGTTGAACCTTACCTTTGATTCAGCAGTTCTGAAACACTCTTTCTGTAGAAACTGCAAGTGGACATTCGGAGCCCTAAGAGGCGTATAATGGAAAAAGGAATACCTTCAATTAAAAACTACACAGAGGCATTCTGTGAATCTGCTTTCTCATCTGTGCATTCAACTAACAGAGTTAAACCATACTTTTGATTGAGCATTTCTGAAACACTCTTTCTGTAGAAAATGCAAGTGGACATTCGAGCGCTAAGACGGTAATAGTGGAAAAACGAATATCTTCAAATATAAACTACAGAGAACTATTCTGTGAAACTTCTTTCTGTTCTGTGCATTCAACTAACGGAGTTGAAACTTACTTTTGATTGAGGAGTTCTGAAACACTCTTTCTGTAAAAACTGCAAGCGGACATTCGGAGGGCTAAGATGCCCACAGTGGAAAAAGGAATAGCTTCATATAAAAACTACACAGAAGCATTCTGTGAAAATTCATTTCATTCTGTGCATTCAACTAACAGAGTTGAACCTTACCTTTGATTGAGCAGTTCTGAAACACTCTTTCTGTAGAAACTGCAATTGGACATTCGGAGCCCTAAGAGGCGTATAATGGAAAAAGGAATACCTTCAATTAAAAACTACACAGAGGCATTCTGTGAATCTGCTTTCTCATCTGTGCATTCAGCTAACAAATTTAAACCATACTTTTGATTGAGCAGTTCTGAAACACTCTTTCTGTAGAAACTGCAATTGGACATTCGGAGTGCTAAGAGGCCTATACTGGAAAAGGATATATCCAAATAAAAACTACACAGAAGCATACTCTGAAACTTCCTTCAGTTCTCTGCATTAACCTAACAGATTTGAGCATTACTTTTGCTTGAGCAGTTCTGCAACACTCTTTATGTAGAAACTGCAAATGGACATTCGGAGCGCTAAGAGGCGTATTGTAGAAAAAGGAATATCTTCAATTAAAAACTACACAGAAGCATTCTGTGAAACTGTTTTCTTATCTGTGCATTAAACTAACAGAGTTGAACCTTACTTTAGATTGAGCAGTTCGGAAACACTCTTTCTGTAGAAACTGCAAGTGGACATTCGGAGCGCTAAGAGGCGTACAGTGGAAAAACGAATATTTTCAAATAAAACTACACAGAAGCATTCTGTGAAATTTCTTTTTGATCTGTGCATTCATGTAACAGAGTTGAAGCTTACTTTTGATTGAGCATTTCTGAAACACTCTTTCTGTAGAAACTGCAGTGGACATTCGGAGCGCTAAGAGGATTACAGTGGAAAAACGAATATCTTCAAATAAATACTACACAGAAGCATTCTGTGAAACTTCTTTCTGTTCTGTGCATTCAACTAAAAGAGTAGAACTTTAGTTTTCATTGAGTCGTTCTGAAATACTCTTTCTGTAGAAACTGCAGTGGACATTCGGAGCGCTAAGAGGCCTAGAGTAGAAAAACGAATGACTTCAAATAAAAACTACACAGAAGCATTCTGTGAAACTTCTTTTTGTTCTGTGCATTCAACTAACAGAGTTGAACCTTACCTTTGATTCAGCAGTTCTGAAACACTCTTTCTGTAGAAACTGCAAGTGGACATTCGGAGACCTAAGAGGCGTATAATGGAAAAAGGAATACCTTCCATTAAAAACTACACAGAGGTATTCTGTGAATCTGCTTTCTCATCTGTGCATTCAACTAACAGAGTTAAACCATACTTTTGATTGCGCATTTCTGAAACACTCTTTCTGTAGAAAATGCAAGTGGACATTCGAGCGCTAAGACGGTAATAGTGGAAAAAGGAATATCTTCAAATATAAACTACACAGAACTATTCTGTGAAACTTCTTTCTGTTCTGTGCATTCAACTAACGGGGTTGAAACTTACATTTGATTGAGGAGTTCTGAAACACTCTTTCTGTAGAAACTGCAAGCGGACATTCGGAGGGCTAAGATGCCTACAGTGGAAAAAGGAATAGCTTCAAATAAAAACTACACAGAAGCATTCTGTGAAACTTCATTTCATTCTGTGCATTCAACTAACAGAGTTGAACCTTACCTTTGATTGAGCAGTTCTGAAACACTCCTTCTGTAGAAACTGCAAGTGGACATTCGGAGCGCTAATAGGCCTATAGTGGGAAAAGGAATATCTCCAAATAAAAAACTACACAGAAGCATTCTCTGAAACTTCTTTCTGTTCTCTGCATTCAACTAACAGAGTTGAACTTAAAGTTTGATAGAGCAGTTCTGAAACACTCTTTGTGTAGAAACTGCAAGTGGACATTCGGAGCGCTAAGAGGCGTATAGTGGAAAAACAAATATCTTCACATAAAACTACACAGAAGCATTCTGTGAAACTTCTTTCTGATCCGTGCATTCAACTAACAGATTTAAACCATACTTTTGATAGAGCAGTTCTGAAACACTCTTTCTGTAGAAAATGCAAGTGAACATTTGGAGCGCTAAAAGGGTAACAGTGGAAAAAGGAATATCTTCAAATATAAACTAAACAGAAGCATTCCGTGAATCTTCTTTCTAATCTGTGCATTAAACTAAGAGAGTTGTACCTTACTTTTGATTGAACAGTTCTGAAACACTCTTTCTGTGGAAACTGCAGGTGGACATTCGGAGGACTAAATGGCCTATAGTGGAAAAAGGAATATCTTCAAATAAAAACTACACAGAAGAATTCTGTGAAACTTCATTTTGTTCTGTGCATTCAGCTAACAGAGTTGAAGCTTACCTTTGATTGGGCAGTTCTGAAACACTCTTTCTGTAGAAACTGCAATTGGATATTCGGAGCGCTAAGTGGCCTATATTGGAAAAAGGACTATCTTCAAATAAAAACTACACAGAAGCATTCTGTGAAACTTCTTTCTGATGTGTGCATTAAGCTAACAGAGTTAAACCATACTTTTGATTGAGCAGTTTTTAAACACTCTTTCTGTAGAAAATGCAAGTGGACGTTCGGAGCGCTAAGAGGGTAGTACTGGAAAAAGGATTATCTTCAAATATAAATTACACAGAAGCATTCTCTGAAACTTCTGTCTGTTCCTTGCATTCAACTAACAGAGTTGAACCTTAATTTGATTGAGCGGTTCTGAAACACTCTTTCTGTAGATACTGCAATTGGACATTCTGAGCGCTAAGATTCCTATGTTGGAAAAAGGATTATCTTCAAATGAAAACTACACAGAAGCATTCTGTGAAACTTCTTTCGGATCCGTGCATTCAACTAACAGATTTAAACCATACTTTTGATTGAACAGTTCTGAACACCCTTTCTGTAGAAATTTCAAGTGGACTTTCGGAGCGCTAAGAGGGTAATAGTGGAAAAAGGAATATATTCAAATACAAACTACACAGAAGCATTCTGTGAAACAACTTTCTGTTCCGTGCATTCAACTAACAGATTTGAAACTTACTTTTGATTGAGCCGTTCTGAAACACTCCTTCTGTAGAAAGTGCAATTGGACATTCTGAGCGCTAAGAGGCCTATATTGGGAAAAAGAATATCTTCAAATAAAATCTACACAGAAGAATTCTGTGAAACTTCTTTCTGATCTGTGCATTCAACTAACAGAGTTAAACCATGCTTTTGATTGAGCAGTTCTGAAACACTCTTTCTGTAGAAAATGCAAGTGGACATTCTGAGCGCTAAGAGGGTAATAGCGGAAAAAGGAATATCTTCAAACATAAACTACACAGAAGCATTCTCTGAAACTACTTTCTGTTCCGTGCATTCAACTAACAGTGTTGAACCTTACTTTTGATTGATCAGTTCTGAAACACTCTTTCTGTAGATACTGCAATTGGACATTCTGAGCGCTAAGAGTCCCATATTGGAAAAAGGAATATCTTCAAACAAAAACTACATAGAAGCATTCTGTGAAACTTCTTTCTGATCTGTGCATTCAACTAACAGAGTTAAACCATGCTTTTGATTGAGCAGTTCTTAACACTCTTTCTCTAGAAAATGCAAGTGGACATTCTGAGCGCTAGGAGGGTAATACTTGAAAAAGGTGTATATTCAAATATAAACTACACAGAAGCATTCTGTGAAACATCTTTCTGTTCTGTGAATTCAACTAACAGGGTTGAATATTACTTTTGATTGAGCCGTTCTGAAACACTCTTTCTGTAGAAATTGCAATTGGACATTCTGAGCGGTAAGAAGCCTATAGTGGGAAAATGAATATACTCAAATAAAAACTACACAGAAGCATTCTGTGAAACTTCTTCTGATCTGTGCAATCAGCTAACAGAGTTAAAGCATACTTTTGATTGAGCTGTTCTAAAACACACTTTCTGTATAAAATGCAAGTGGACATTCGGAGCGCTAATATGGTAATAGTGGAAAAAGGAACATCTCCAAATAAAAACTACACAGAAGCATTCTCTGAAACTACTTTCTGATCTGTGCATTCAACTAACAGTGTTAAACCATACTTTTCATTGAGCAGTTCTGAAACACTCTTTCTGTAGGAAATGTAAGTGGACATTCAGAGCGCTAAGAGGGTAATAGTGGAAAAAGGAATATCTTCAAATGTAAACTACACAGAATCATTCTGTGAAACTTGTTTCTGTTCTGTGCTTTCAACTAACAGAGTTGAACCTTACTTTTGTTTGAGCCGTTCTGAATCACTCTTTCTGTAGAAACTGCAACTGGATATTCTGAGCGCTAAGAGGCCTATATTGGGAAAAAAAATATATTGAAATAAAAACTACACAGAAGCATTCTGTGAAACTTCTTCCTGATCTGTGCATTAAGCTAACAGAGTTAAACCATACTTTTGATGGAGCCGTTCTGCAACACTCTTTCTGTAGATACTGCAATTGGACATTCTGAGCGCTAAGAGGCCTCTATTGGGAAAAAGAATATATTCAAATAAAAACTACACAGAGGCATTCTGTGAAACTTCTTTCTGATCTGGTCATTCAACTAACAGAGTTAAACCATACTTTTGATTGAGCAGTTATGAAACACTCTTTCTGTAGAAAATGCAAGTGGACATTTGGAGCGCTAAGATTGTAATAGTGGAAAAAGGAATATCTCCAAATAAAAACTACACAGAAGCATTCTCTGAAACTACTTTCTGTTCTCTGCATTCAACTAACAGAGTTGAGCCTTACTTTTGAAGGAGCAGTTCTGAAACACTCTTTCTGTAGAAACTGCAAGTGGACATTCGGAGCGCTAAGAGGGTAATAGTAGAAAAAGGAATATTTTCAACTAAATACTACACAGAAGCATTCTGTGATACTTCTTTCTGTTCTGTGCATTCAACTAAAAGAGTTGAACCTTACTTTAGATTCAGCCGTTCTGAAACACTCTTTCTGTAGAAACTGCAATTGGACATTCTGAGCGCTAAGAGGCCTATATTGGGATAAGAATATCTTCAAATAAAAACTACAAAGAAGCATTCTGTGAAACTTCTTTCTGATCTGTGCATTCAGCTAACAGAGTTAGACCATACTTTTGATTGAGCATTTCTGAAACACTCTTTCTGTAGAAAATGCAAGTGGACATTCGGAGCGCTAAGTGGGTAATAGTGGAAAAAGGAATATCTTCATATATAAAGTACCAGAAGCATTCTGTGAAACTTCTTTCAGTTCCTTGCATTCAACTAACAGAGTTGAACCTTACTTTTGATTGAGCTGTTCTGAAACACTCTTTCTGTAGATAAGGCAATTGGACATTCTGAGCGCTAAGAGTCCTATATTGGAAAAAGGAATATATTCAAATAAAAACTACACAGAAGCATTCTGTGAAACTTCTTTCTGATCTGTGCATTCAACAAACAGAGTTAAACCACGCTTTTTACTGAGCAGTTCTGAACACTCTTTCTGCAGAAAATGCAAGTGGACATTCACAGCGCTAAGAGGGTAATAGTGGAAAAAGGAATATATTCAAATAAATACTACACAGAAGCATTCTCTGAAACTTCTTTCTGTTCTGTGCATTCAACTAACAGAGTTGAACTTTACTTTTGATTGAGCCGTTCTGAAACACTCTTTCTGTACAAACTGCAGTTGGATATTAGGAGCGCTAATAGGCCTATATTCGAAAAAGATCTATCTTCAAATAAAAACTACACACAAGCATTCTGTAAAACTTCTTTCTGATCTGTGCATTCAAGTAACAGAGTTAATCCATACTTTTGATTGAGCAATTCTGAAACACTCTTTCTGTAGAAAATGCAACTTGACATTCGGAGCGCTAAGGGGGTAATAGTGGAAAAGTGAATATCTTCAAATATAAACTACACAGAATCATTCTGTGAAACTACTTTCTGTTCTGTGCATTCAACTAACAGTGTTGAATCTTACTTTTTATTGAGTCGTTCTGAAACACTCTTTTTGTAGAAATTGCAATTGGACATTCTGAGTGCTAGAAGGCCTATATTGGGAAAAAGAATATATTAAAATAAAAACTACACAGAAGCATTCTGTGAAACTTCTTCTTGATCTGTGCATTCCGCTAACAGAGTTAAACGGTACTTTTGATTGAGCAGTTCTGAAACACTCTTTCTCTACAAAATGCACGTGGACATTCGGAGCGCTAAGATTGTAATAGTAGAAAAAGGAATATCTCCAAATAAAAACTAACAGAAGCATTCTCTGAAACTTCTTTTTGTTCTCTGCATTCAACTAACAGAGTTGAGCCTTACTTTTGAAAGAGCAGTTCTGAAACACTCTTTCTGCAGAAACTGCAAGTGGACATTCTCAGCGCTAAGGGGCCTATATTGGGAAAAATAATATCTTCAAATAAAAACTACAAAGAAGCATTCTGTGAAACTTCTTTCTGATCTGTGCATTCAACTAACAGAGTTAAACCATACTTTTGATTGAGCAGTTATGAAACCCTGTTTCTGTAGAAAATGCAAGTGGACATTCGGAGCGGTAAGATTATAATAGTGGAAAAAGTAATATCTCCAAATATAAACTACACAGAAGCATTCTATGAAACTTCTTTCTGTTCTCTGCATTCAACTAACAGGGTTGAGCCTTACTTTTGAAGGAGCAGTTATGAAACACTTTCCGTAGAAACTGTAAGTGGACATTCGGAGCGCTAATAGGTTAATAGTGGAAAAAGGAATATCTTCAACTAAATACTACACAGCAGCATTCTGTGAAAATACTTTCTGTTCTGTGCATTCAACTAAAAGAGTTGAACCTTACTTTTGATTGAGCCGTTCTGAAACACTCTTTCTGTAGAAACTGCAATTGGACATTCCGAGCGCTAAGAGGCCTATATTGGAAAAAGGAATATCTTCAAATAAAAACCACACAGAAGCATTCTGAGAAACTTCTTTCTGATCTGTGCATTCAGCTAACAGAGTTAAAATATACTTTTGATTGAGCAGTTCTGAAACATTCTTTCTGTAGAAAATGCAAGTGGACATTCGGAGCGCTAAGAGGGTAATAGTGAAAAAAGGAATATCTTCAAATATAAACTACACAGAAGCATTCTCTGAAACTTCTTTCGGTTCTGTGCATTCAACTAACAGAGTTCGACCTTACTTTTGGTTGAGCAGCTCTGAAACACTCTTTCTGTAGATTCTGCAATTGGACATTCTGAGCGCTAAGTGTTCTAAATTGGAAAAAGGAATAACTTCAAATAAAAACTACACAAAAGCATTCTGTGAAACTACTTTCTGATCTGCGCATTCAGCTAACAGAGATAACCATACTTTTGATTGAGCTGTTCTGAAACACTCTTTCTGTAGAAAATGCAAGTGGACATTCGGAGCACTAAGAGGGTAAGAGTGGAAAACGGTATATCTGCAAATATAAACTACACAGAAGAATTCTATGAAACTTGTTTCTGTTCCGTGCATTCGACTAACAGTTTTGAAACTTACCTTTGATTGAGCAGTTCTGAAACACTATTTTTGTATATACTGCAAATGCACATTCTGAGTGCTAAGAATCCAATATTGGATAAAGGTATATCTTCAAATAAAAACTAAACCGAAGAATTCTGTGAAATTTCTTTCCGATCTGTGCATTCAACTAACAGAGTTAAAACATACTCTTGATTGAGCAGTTTTTAACACTCTTTCTGTAGAAAATTCAGGTGGACATTCGGAGCGATAAGAGGGTAATACTGGAAAAAGGAAGGTATTCGAATATAAACTACACAGAAGCATTCTGTGAAACAACTTTCTGTTCCGTGCATTCAACGAACATGTTTGAACCTTACTTTTGATTGAGCCGTTCTGAAACACTGTTTCTGTAGAAACTGCAATTGGACATTCTGAGCGCTAAGGGGCCTATATTGGGAAAAAGAATATCTTCAAACAAAAACTACACAGAAGCATTCTGTGAAACTTCTTTCTGATCTGTGCATTCAGCTAACAGAGTTCACCATACTTTTGATTGAGCAGTTCTGAACACTCTTTCTGTGGAAAATGTAACTGGACATTCGGAGCGCTAAGAGGCTAACAGTGGAAAAAGTAATATCTTCAAATATAAACTACACAGATGCATTCTGTGAAACTACTTTCTGTTCTGTGCATTCAACTAACAGAGTTGAACCTTACTTTTGATTGAGTCGTTCTGAAACACTCTTTCTGTAGAAACTGCAATTGGAGATTCTGAGCGCTAAGAGGCCTATAATGGGAAAAAGAATATCTTCAAATAAAAACTACACAGAAGCATTCTGTGAAACTTCTTTCTGATCTGTGCATTCAGCTAACAGAGTTAAACCATACTTTTGATTGAGCAGTTCTGAAACACTCTTTCTGTATAAAATGCAAGTGGACATTCTGAGCACTAAGAGGGTAATAGTGGAAAAAGGAATATCTTCAAATATAAACTACACAGAAGCATTCTATGAAACTTCTTTCTGTTCCGTGCATTCAACTAACAGTGTTGAAACTTACTTTTGATTGAGCAGTTCTGAAACAGTATTTCTGTAGATACTGCAATTGGACATTCGGAGCGCTAAGAGGGTAATAGTGGAAAAAGGAATATCTTCAACTAAATACTACAGAGAAGCATTCTGTGAAACTTCTTTCTGTTCTATGCATTCAACTAAAAGAGTTGAACCTTACTTTTGATTGAGCCGTTCTGAAACACTCTTTCTGTAGAAACTGCAATTGGATATTAGGAGGGCTAAGCGGCCTCTTTTGGAAAAAGGACTAACTTCAAATAAAAACCACACAGAAGTATTCTGTGAAACATCTTTCTGATCTGTGCATTCAGCTAACAGAGTTAAACCATACTTTTGATTGAGCAGCTCTGAAACACTCTTTCTGTAGAAAATGCAAGTGGACATTCGCAGTCCAAAGAGGGTAATAGTGGAAAAAGGAATATCTTCAAATATAAACTACACAGAAGCATTCTGTGAAACTACTTTCTGTTCGGTGCATTCAGCTAACAGTGTTGAACCTTAGTTTTGATGGAGCAGTTCTGAAACACTCTTTCTGTAGGTACTGCAATTGGACATTCTGAACGCTAAGAGTCCTATATTGGAAAAAGGAATATCTTCAAATAAAAACCACACAAAATAATTCTGTGAAACTTCTTTCTGATCTGTGCATTCAACTAACAGAGTTAAACCATAGTTTTGATTGAGCAGTTCTTAACACTGTTTCTGTAGAAAATGGAAGTGGACATTCGGAGCGCTAAGATGGTAATAGTGGAAAAACTAGTATATTCAAATATAAACTACACAGAAGCGTTCTCTGAAACTACTTTCTGTTCCGTGCATTCAACTAACAGAGTTGAAACTTACTTTTGATTGTGCAATATTGAAACACTCTTTCTGTAGATACTGCAGTTGGACATTCTGAGAGCTAAGTGTCCTATATTTGAAAAAGAAGTATCTGCAAATAAAAACTACACAGAAGCATTCTGTGGAACTTTTTTCTGATCTGTGCATTCAACTAACATATTTAAATCATAATTTGATTGAGCACTTCTGAACACTGCTTCTGTAGAAAATGGAAGTGGACATTCGGAGCACTAAGGGGGTAATAGTGGATAAATGAATATCTTCAAATATAAACTACACAGAATCATTCTGTGAAACTACTTTCTGTTCTGTGCATTCAACTAACAGTGTTGAACCTTACTTTTTATTGTGTCGTTCTGAAACACTCTTTTTGTAGAAATTGCAATTGGAAATTCTGAGCGCTAGGAGGCCTATATTGGGAAAAAGAATATATTAAAATAAAAACTACACAGAAGCATTCTGTGAAACTTCTTCTTGATCTGTGCATTCCGCTAACAGAGTTAAACCGTACTTTTGATTGAGCAGTTCTAAAACAATCTTTCTCTAGAAAATGCACGTGGACATTCGGAACGCTAAGATGGTAATAGTGGAAAAAGGAATATCTCCAAATAAAAACTATACAGAAGCATTCTCTGAAACTTCTTTTTGTTCTCTGCATTCAACTAACAGAGTTGAGCCTTACTTTTGAAAGAGCAGTTCTGAAACACTCTTTCTGCAGAAACTGCAAGTGGACATTCTCAGCGCTAAGTGGCCTATATTGGGAAAAAGAATATCTTCAAATAAAAACTACACAGAAGCATTCTGTGAAACTTCTTTCTGATCTGTGCATTCAACTAACAGAGTTCAACCATACTTTTGATTGAGCCGTTCTGAAACACTTTTTCTGTAGTAAATGCAAGCGGACATTCGGAGCGGTAAGATTGTAATAGTGGAAAAAGGAATATCTCCAAATAAAAACTACACAGAAGAATTCTATGAAACTTCTTTCTGTTCTCTGCATTCAACTAACAGAGTTGAGCCTTACTTTTGAAGGAGAAGTTATGAAACACTTTCCGTGGAAACTGCAAGTGGACATTCGGAGCGCTAATAGGGTAATAGTGGAAAAAGGAATATCTTCAACTAAATACTACACAGAAGCATTCTGTGAAACTTCTTTCTGTTCTGTGCATTCAACTAAAAGAGTTGAACCTTACTTTTGATTGAGCCGTTCTGAAACCCTTTTTCTGTAGAAAATGCAAGTGGAGATTCGGAGCGCTAAGAAGGTAATAGTGGAAAAAGGAATATATTCAAATATAAACTACACAGAAGCATTCTGTGAAACTGCTTTCTGTTCTGTGCAGTTAACTAACAGAGTTGAACCTTACTTTTGATTGAGCCGTTCTGAAACCCTCTTTCTGTACAAACTGCAATTGGACATTCTGAGTGCTAAGAGGCCTATATTGGGAAAAAGAATATCTTCAAATAAAAAATACACAGAAGCATTCTGTGAAACTTCTTTCTGATCTGTGCATTCAGCTAACAGATTTAAACCATACCTTTGATTGAGCAGTTATGAAACACTCTTTCTGTAGAAAATGCAAGTGGACATACGGAGCGCTAAGATGGTAATAGTGGAAAAAGGAATATCACCAAATAAACAGTACGCAGAAGCATTCTCTGATACTTCTTTCTGTTTTCTGCTTTCAACTAACAGAGTTGAGCCTTACTTTTGAAGGAGCAGTTCTGAAACACTCTTTCTGTAGATACTGCAATTGGACATTCTGTGCGCTGAGAGTCCTATATTGGAAAAAGGAATATCTTCAAATAAAAACTACACAGAAGCATTCTGTGAAACTTCTTTCTCATCTGTGCATTCAACTAACAGAGTTAAACCATACTTTTGATTGAGCATTTCTGAACACTCTTTCTGTAGAAAATGCAAGTGGACATTCGGAGCGCTAAGAGGGTAATAGTGGAAAAAGGAATATATTCTAATATAAACTACACAGAAGTATTCTGTGAAACTTCTTTCAGTTCTGTGAATTCAACTAACAGAGTTGAAGCTTACTTTTGTTTGAGCCGTTCTGAAGCACTCTTTCTGTTAAAACTGCAATTGGTCATTCTTAGCGCTAAGAGGCCTATATTGGGAAAAAGAATATCTTCAAATAAAAACTACACAGAAGCATTCTGTGAAACTTCTTTCTGATCTGTGCATTCAGCTAACTGAGTTAAACCATACTTTTGATTGAGCAGTTCGGAAACATTCTTTCTGTAGAAAATGCAAGTGGACATTCTGAGCGCTAAGATGGTAATAATGGGAAAAGGAATATCTCCAAATAAAAACTACACAGAAGCATTCTCTGAAACTTCTTTCTGTTCTCTGCATTCAACTAACGGAATTGAGCCTTACTTTTAAAGGAGCAGTTCTGAAACACTCTTTCTGTAATAACTGAAGGAGGATATTCGGAGCGCTGAGAGGGTAATAGTGCAATAAGGAATATATTCAAATATAAACTACACAGAAGCATTCTGTGAAACTGCTTTCTGTTCTGTGCAGTTAACTAACAGAGTTGAACCTTACTTTTGATTGAGCCGTTCTGAAACACTTCTTCTGTAGAAACTACAATTGGATATTAAGAGCGCTAAGCGGCCTATATTGGAAAAAGGACTATCTTCAAATAAAAACCACACCGAAGCATTCTGTGAAACTTCTTTCTGATCTGTGCATTCAGCTAACAGAGTTAACCATACTTTTGATTGAGCAGTTCTGAACACTCTTTCTGTGGAAAATGTAAGTGGACATTCGGAGCGCTAAGAGGCTAATAGTGGAAAAAGTAATATCTTCAAATATAAACTACACAGATGCATTCTGTGAAACTTCTTTCTGTTCTGTGCATTCAACTAACAGAGTTTAACCTTACTTTTGGTTGAGCCGTTCTGAAACACTCTTTCTGTAGAAACTGCAATTGGACATTCTGAGCGCTAAGAGGCCTCTATTGGGAAAAAGAATATCTTCAAATAAAAACTACACAGAAGCATTCTGTGAAACTTCTTTCTGATCTGTGCATTCAGCTAACAGAGTTAAACCATACTTTTGATTGAGCAGTTCTGAAACACTCTTTCTGTATAAAATGCAAGTGGACATTCGGAGCGCTAAGAGGGTAATTGTGGAATAAGGAATATCTTCAAATATAAACTACACAGAAGCATTCTATGAAACTTCTTTCTGTTCCGTGCTTTCGACAAACAGTGTTGAAACTTACTTTTGATTCAGCAGTTCTGAAACACAATTTCTGTAGATACTGCAAGTGGACATTCGGAGCGCTAAGAGGGTAAGAGTGGAAAAAGGAAAATCTTCAACTAAATACTACACAGAAGCATTCTGTGAAACTTCTTTCTGTTCTGTGCATTCAACTAAAAGAGGTGAACCTTACTTTTGATTGAGCCGTTCTGAAACACTCTTTCTGTAGAAACTGCAATTGGATATTAGGAGTGCTAAGCGGCCTCTATTGGAAAAAGGACTATCTTCACATAAAAACCACACAGAAGTATTCTGTGAAACATCTTTCTGATCTGTGCATTCAGCTAACAGAGTTAAACCATACTTTTGATTCAGCAGCTCTGAAACACACTTTCAGTAGAAAATGCAAGTGGACATTCGGAGTCCAAAGAGGGTAATAGTGGAAAAAGGAATATCTTCAAATATAAACTACACAGAAGCATTATCTGAAACTACTTTCTGTTCAGTGCATTCAGCTAACAGTGTTGAACCTTAGTTTTGATGGAGCAGTTCTGAAACACTCTTTCTGTAGATACTGCAATTGGACATTCTGAACGCTAAGAGTCCTATATTGGAAAAAGGAATATCTTCAAATAAAAACCACACAAAAGAATTCTGTGAAACTTCTTTCTGATCTGTGCATTCAACTAACAGAGTTAAACCATACTTTTGATTGAGCAGTTCTGAACACTGCTTCTGTAGAAAATGCAAGTGGACATTCGGAGCGCTAAGATGGTAATAGTGGAAAAAGTAATATATTCAAATATAAACTACACAGAAGCATTCTCTGAAACTTCTTTCTGTTCCGTGCATTCAACTAACAGAATTGAACCTTACTTTTGATTGAGCAATATTGAAACACTCTTTCTGTAGATACTGCAATTGGACATTCTGAGCGCTAAGTGTCGTATATTTGAAGAAGAAGTATCTGCAAATAAAAACTACACAGAAGCATTCTGTGAAACTTCTTTCTGATCTGTGCATTCAACTAAGAGAGTTAAACAATACTTTTGATTGAGCAGTTCTGAACACTGCTTCTGTAGAAAATGCAAGTGGACATTCGGAGCGCTAAGAGGGTAATAGTGGAAAAAGGAATATATTCAAATATAAACTACACAGAAGCATTCTGTAAAACTGCTTTCTGTTCTGTGCACTCAACTAACAGAGTTGAACCTTACTTTTGATTGAGCCCTTCTGAAACCGTCTTTCTGTAGAAACTGCAATTGGACATTCTGAGTGCTAAGAGGCATATATTGGGAAAAACAATATCTTCAAATAAAAACTGCACAGAAGCATTCTGTGAAACTTCTTTCTGATCTGTGCATTCAGCTAACAGATTTAAACCATACCTTTGATTGAGCAGTTCTGAAACACTCTTTCTGTAGAAAATGCAAGTGGACATACGGAGCGCTAAGATGGTAATAGTGGATAAAGGAATATCTCCAAATAAAAACTACGCAGAAGCATTCTCTGCAACTTCTTTCTGTTCTCTGCTTTCAACTAACAGAGTTGAGCCTTACTTTTGAAGGAACAGTTCTGAAACACTCTTTTTGTAGATACTCCAATTGCACATTATGCGCGCTGAGAGTCCTATATTGGAAAAAGTAATATCTTCAAATAAAAACTAAAGAGAAGCATTCTGTGAAACTTCTTTCTCGTCTGTGCATTCAACTAACAGTGTTAAACCACACTTTTGATTGAGCATTTCTGAACACTCTTTCTGTAGAAAATGCAAGTGGACATTCGAAGCGCTAAGAGGGTAATAGTGGAAAAAGGAATATATTCAAATATAAACTACACAGAAGTATTCTGTGAAACTTCTTTCTGTTCTGTGCATTCAACTAACGGAGTTGAAACTTACTTTTGTTTGAGCCATTCTGAAACACTCTTTCTGTTAAAACTGCAATTGGTCATTCTTAGCGCTAAGAGGCCTATATTGGGAAAAAGAATATCTTCAAATAAAAACTACGCAGAAGCATTCTGTGAAACTTCTTTCTGATCTGTGCATTCAGCTAACTGAGTTAAACCATACTTTTGATTGAGCAGTTCTGAAACACTCTTTCTGTAGAATATGCAAGTGGACATTCTGAGCGCTAAGATGGTAATAGTGGAAAAAGGAATATCTCCAAATAAAAACTACACAGAAGCATTCTCTGAAACTTCTTTCTGTTCTCTGCATTCAACTAACGGAGTTGAGCCTTACTTTTCAAGGAGCAGTTCTGAAACACTCTTTCTGTAGTCACTGCAAGAGGACATTCGGAGCGCTAAGAGGGTAATAGTGCAAAAAGGAATATCTTCAACTAAATACTACACAGAAGCATTCTGTGAAACTTCTTTCTGATCTGTGCATTCAACTAACAGAGTTAAACAATACTTTTGATTCAGCAGTTCTGAACACTCTTTCTGTAAAAAATGCAAGTGGACATTCGGAGCGCTAAGTGGGTAATAGTGGAAAAAGGTATATATTAAAATACAAACTACACAGAAGCATTCTGTGAAACGTCTTTCTGTTCTGTGAACTCAACTAACAGAGTTGAACCTTACTTTTGATTGAGCCGTTCTGAAACACTCTTTCTGTAGAAAATGCAAGTGGACATACGGAGTGCTAAGATGGTAATAGTGGAAAAAGGAATATCTCCAAGTAAAATCTACACAGAAGCATTCTCTGAAACTTCTTTCTGTTCTCTGCTTTCAACTAACAGAGTTGAGCCTTACTTTTGATTGAGCAGTTCTGAAACACTCTTTCTCTATATACTGCAATTGGACATTCTGAGCACTAAGAGTCCTATATTGGAAAAAGGAATATCTTCAAATAAAAACTACACAGAAGCATTCTGTGAAACTTCTTTGTGATCTTCGCATTCAACTAACAGAGTTTATCCATACTTTCGTTTGAGTAGTTCTGAAACACTCTTTCTGTAGAAAATGCATGTGGACATTCAGAGCGCTAAGATGGTAATCGTGGAAAATCGAATATCTTCAAATAAATACTACACAGAAGCATTCTGTGAAACTTCTTTCTGTTATGTGCTTTCAACTAATAGAGTTGAACCTTACTTTTGATTGAGCATATCTGAAAGACTCTTTCTGTAGAAACTGCAGTGGACATTCCGAGCGCTAAGAGGCCTATAGTGGATAAACGAATATCTTCAAATAAATACTGCACAGAAGCATTCTGTGAAACTTCTTTCTGTTCTGTGCATTCAACTAACAGTGTGGAACCTTACTTTTGATTGAGCCGTTCTGAAACACTCTTTCTGTAGAAACTGCAATTGGACATTCGGAGTGCTAAGAGGAATATATTGGAAAAAGGAATATCTTCAAATAAAAACTACACGGAAGCATTCTGTGAAACTTTTTTCTGATCTGTGCTTTCAACTAACAGAATTAAACCATATTTTGATTGACCAATTCTGAAACACTCTTTCTGTAGAAACTACAAGTGGACACTCCGAGGCCTAAGCGGCCTATATTGGAAAAAGGAATATCTTCAAATAAAAACTACACAGAAGCATTCTGTGAATCTTCATTTTGTTCTGTGCATTCAACTAACAGATTTGAAGCTTACTTTTGATTGAGCCGTTCTGAAACACTCTTTCTGCAGAAACTGCAATTGGATATTCGGAACGCTAAAAGTCCTATATTGGAAAAAGGAATATCTTCAAATATAGACTACACAGAAGCATTCTGTGCAGCTTCTTTCTGATCTGTGCATTCAACTAAGAGAGTTAAACCATACTTTTGATTGAGCAGTTCTGAAACAGTCTTTCTGTAGAAAATGCAAGTGGACATTCGAAGCGCTAAGAGGGTAATAGTGGAAAAAGGAATATATTCAAATATAAACTACACAGAAGTATTCTGTGAAACTTCTTTCTGTTCTGTGCATTAAACTAACGGAGTTGAAACTTACTTTTGTTTGAGCCATTCTGAAACACTCTTTCTGTTAAAACTGCAATTGGTCATTCTTAGCGCTAAGAGGCCTATATTGGGAAAAAGAATATCTTCAAATAAAAACTACGCAGAAGCATTCTGTGAAACTTCTTTCTGATCTGTGCATTCAGCTAACTGAGTTAAACCATACTTTTGATTGAGCAGTTCTGAAACACTCTTTCTGTGGAATATGCAAGTGGACATTCTGAGCGCTAAGATGGTAATAGTGGAAAAAGGAATATCTCCAAATAAAAACTACACAGAAGCATTCTCTGAAACTTCTTTCTGTTCTCTGCATTCAACTAACGGAGTTGAGCCTTACTTTTCAAGGAGCAGTTCTGAAACACTCTTTCTGTAGTCACTGCAAGAGGACATTCGGAGCACTAAGAGGGTAATAGTGCAAAAAGGAATATCTTCAACTAAATACTACACAGAAGCATTCTGTGAAACTTCTTTCTGATCTGTGCATTCAACTAACAGAGTTAAACAATACTTTTGATTCAGCAGTTCTGAACACTCTTTCTGTAAAAAATGCAAGTGGACATTCGGAGCGCTAAGTGGGTAATAGTGGAAAAAGGTATATATTAAAATATAAACTACACAGAAGCATTCTGTGAAACGTCTTTCTGTTCTGTGAACTCAACTAACAGAGTTGAACCTTACTTTTGATTGAGCCGTTCTGAAACACTCTTTCTGTAGAAAATGCAAGTGGACATACGGAGCGCTAAGATGGTAATAGTGGAAAAAGGAATATCTCCAAGTAAAATCTACACAGAAGCATTCTCTGAAACTTCTTTCTGTTCTCTGCTTTCAACTAACAGAGTTGAGCCTTACTTTTGATTGAGCAGTTCTGAAACACTCTTTCTCTATATACTGCAATTGGACATTCTGAGCACTAAGAGTCCTATATTGGAAAAAGGAATATCTTCAAATAAAAACTACACAGAAGCATTCTGTGAAACTTCTTTCTGATCTTCGCATTCAACTAACAGAGTTTATCCATACTTTCGTTTGAGTAGTTCTGAAACACTCTTTCTGTAGAAAATGCATGTGGACATTCGGAGCGCTAAGATGGTAATCGTGGAAAATCGAATATCTTCAAATAAATACTACACAGAAGCATTCTGTGAAACTTCTTTCTGTTATGTGCTTTCAACTAATAGAGTTGAACCTTACTTTTGATTGAGCATTTCTGAAAGACTCTTTCTGTAGAAACTGCAGTGGACATTCCGAGCACTAAGAGGCCTATAGTGGATAAACGAATATCTTCAAATAAATACTGCACAGAAGCATTCTGTGAAACTTCTTTCTGTTCTGTGCATTCAACTAACAGTGTGGAACCTTACTTTTGATTGAGCCGTTCTGAAACACTCTTTCTGTAGAAACTGCAATTGGACATTCGGAGCGCTAAGAGGAATATATTGGAAAAAGGAATATCTTCAAATAAAAACTACACGGAAGCATTCTGTGAAACTTTTTTCTGATCTGTGCTTTCAACTAACAGAATTAAACCATATTTTGATTGACCAATTCTGAAACACTCTTTTTGTAGAAACTACAAGTGGACACTCCGAGGCCTAAGCGGCCTATATTGGAAAAAGGAATATCTTCAAATAAAAACTACACAGAAGCATTCTGTGAATCTTCATTTTGTTCTGTGCATTCAACTAACAGATTTGAAGCTTACTTTTGATTGAGCCGTTCTGAAACACTCTTTCTGCAGAAACTGCAATTGGATATTCGGAACGCTAAAAGTCCTATATTGGAAAAAGGAATATCTTCAAATATAGACTACACAGAAGCATTCTGTGCAGCTTCTTTCTGATCTGTGCATTCAACTAAGAGAGTTAAACCATACTTTTGATTGAGCAGTTCTGAAACAGTCTTTCTGTAGAAAATGCAAGTGAACGTTCGGAGCGCTTAGAGGGTAATAGCGGAAAAAGGAATATCTTCAAATGTAAACTACAAAGTAGTCTTCTGTGAAACTTCTTTCTGTTCTGTTCCTTCAAATAACAGATTTGAACCTTACTTTTGATTGAGCAGTTCTGAAACACTCTTTCTGTAGAAACTGCAAGTGGACATTCGGCGCGCTAAGACGCCTATATTGGAAAAGGGAATATCTTCAAATAAAATCTACACAGAAGGATTCTGTGAAACTTCTTTTTGTTCTGTGCATTCAACTAACAGAGTTGAACCTTACCTTTGATAGAGCAGTTCTGAAACACTCTTTCTGTAGAATCTGCAAGAGGACATTCGGAGCGGTAAGAGGCATATAGTGAAAAAAGGAATATCTCCAATTAAAAACTACACAGAAGCATTCTCTGAAACTTCTTTCTGTTCTCTTCATTCAATTAACAGAGTTGAGCCTTACTTTTGGTTTAGCAGTTCGGAAACACTCTTTCTGTAGTAACTGCAAATGGACATTCGGAGCGCTAACAGGCGTATTGTGGAAAAACGGATATGTTTAAATAAAACTACACAGAAGCATTCTGTGAAACTTCTTTCTGTTCTGTGCATTCAACTAACAGATTTGAACCTTACTTTTGATTGAGCATTTCTGAAACACTGTTTCTGTAGAAACTGCAGTGGACATTCAGAGCGCTAAGAGGGTAATAGTGGAAAAAGGTATATCTTCATATAAAAACTACGCAGAAGCATTCTGTGAAACTTCTTTCTGATCTGTGCATTCAACTAACAGAGTTAAACCAGACTTTTGCTAGAGCAGTTTTGAAACACTCTTTTTGTAGAAACTGCAAGTGGACATTCGGAGCGTTAAGAGGGTAATAATGGAAAAAAGAATATCTTCAAATAAAATTACGCAGAAGCATTCTGTGAATTTTTTTTCTTTTCTGTTCATTCAACTAACAGAGTTGAACCTTACTTTTGATTGAGCATTTCTGAAACACTCTTTCTGTAGAAACAGCAATGGACATTCGGAGCGCTAAGAGGGCTACAGTGGAAAAATGAATATCTTCAAATAAATACTACATGGAAGAATTCTGTGAAACTTCTTTCTGTTCTGTGCATTCAACTAACAGACTTGAACCTTACTTTTGATTGAGTCGTTCTGAAACACTCTTTCTGTAGAAACTGCATTTGGACATTCGGAGAGCTAAGAGGCCTATATTGCAAAAAGGAATATCTTCAAATAAAAACTACACAGAAGCATTCTGTGAGACTTCATTCTGTTCTGTGCATTCAACTAACAGATTTGAACCTTACTTTTGATTGAGCAGTTCAGAAACGCTCTTTCTGTAGAAACTGCAAGTGGACATTCGGAGCGCTAAGGGGCCTATATTGGAAAAAGGAATATATTCAAATAAAAACTACACAGAAGCATTCTGTGAAACTTCATTCTGTTCTGTGCATTCAACTAACAGAGTTGAACCTTACTTTTGATTGAGCAGTTCAGAAACACTCTTTCTGTAGAACCTGCAAGTGGACATTCGGAGCGCTAAGACGCCTATAGCGGAAAAAGGAATATCTTGAAATAAAAACTACACAGAAGCATTCTGTGAAACTTCTTCCTGATATGTGCATTCAACTTAGAGATTTGATCCTTACTTTTGATTGTGCAGTTCTGAAACACTCTTTTTGTAGAAACTGGAAGTGAACATTCTTAGCGCTTAGAGGCCTATAGTGGAAAAAGGAATATCTTCATATAAACACTACACAGAATCATTCTGTGAAACTTCTTTCTGTTCTGTGCATTGAACTAACAGAGTTGAACCTTACTTTTGATTGAGGAGTTGTGAAACGCTCTTTCTGTAGAAACTGGAAGTGGACATTCGGGGCAATATAACATGAATATATTTTCACTTTAAGCATAGGAGTATAAGAGTAAGGGAACATGCCTGCAATTCCACAAGGTTTGATTTTATCTTACATATAGTTCGTTATCCAGTCATTAAGTGTTTGCTGTACTCTATCCTGTGCCAAGTGCTGGGAATTGAGGTATGAGGACAAAGTTGTAGAAACTCGGCCTATTGAGATTCTATTCAAATGGCTCTCCTCAGTATAAGTTAGTAATCACATAAATAGACGAGATATTGACATATTATAATATATGCTATGAAGAAAAATCAGATTGAGGATTTTTAAAAGAGGTTGAAGGTGAAGTGAGATAAGGTGGGATCAAGAAAGGCCTGTTTGAGGAAATTAATCTCAGGCCTGAAAGAGGAGAAAATGGCAAGAGATTTCCTGGCAACCAGAAGAACACATGACAAGCCTTCTAACAAGAGAATGTTCTGCGTGTAGGAGTAATAGAAGTCCATGGTGGCCGGAGCATAGTAAGTGAGTGATGCATGACGTGAGGTTATACACCCATTTAGAGTTAGGGGGTCCGAATATGGGGTGTGAGCTTTCTTGCACAAGTATTGGGAAGCTTCTGCAAGATTTTTCTAGGGCAATGACCTGATGTTATTCCTTTCCTGTTTTCTTTTTCTTTTTCTTTTTTTGGTGATTACTCTCTTTGCTTTCTAGGTTATAGATGGTAGAAGGGGGAAGTGGAAATATGCAGACACATTAGGGATCCATCAAAATATTGAACTGAACTGATGGGTTTGGCCGTGGTTTGACCTAGAGTGGTTATTACAGAGAATGAGCAGAATGGATGCATTAGAGAGATTTCTCAAGTTTGATATGGTTGAGCTACAGATTGGAAACAGGTAGGAAGATGGTAAAGGAAGGGATGACATCAGGTATACTTCGAGTTTGGTGTTGACAAGAAGGGTGCATGGTAGAGCCGTTTATGAGAAGGCTTCAGGAGAAAAAGGAGACTTGGAAACTATTCAGAAAGGTCAGACTGTGTTCTGAATCTCATGGTAGAAACAGGAAGGATTCTATTGTATACAGTAACAGGAAGAAGAATGCAAATGCAACTTTTTTGACCAGCTTTACAGAGTTCAGCCAAACAAGCCATACCTAGTTCAACCTCATGTTAGAGATGAGCAAACTGAACTTCAGAACCTGTAAACAACCTGTCAGAATCAAAAACGAGCCAGAAGAATATTTCGCCCATTACATGATACTTTGTTTATTTCAATAGTTATAATTATTTTAGATATTTTACTTTCTTGATTTTATTATTAAGCACAAATAACATTGTACTTAAAGTTTATCTCTATTTTTCACTTTTCTTATTTTATCATAATTTCAGGTAAAAATCAATCAAAAAATTATATTGAAATTGAAATACTGAATTTGATAGTAAAGACAAGGCATCCAAATGAAAATGAAATTTTCCAGGTGAAAATTTCCAAATCATAAATATGTAGGGACAAAAACCTTTATTTATAAGGAAAAAGATAATTCTAATTAATTGATGATTCAAAGGTTTACAACTTTAAAAGTAAATATTATCTTTGAAGTAAAGTCCATTTAAATTATTTATGCAGCCAAAGTTTTAGTAATTGTATATGTATATCATGTAAACTTTTTCGAGAAAAATGGAATTGGAAATGTTAGAATATTATGTGGAAAAAATCACCTAAAGGAAAAAATTATCTCCTCATGAAGGATTACTTTAGCCACTTTGACCGGTGTAGGTAAAAGAACACTAAATGCACATCAATATGATTAGGAGATGCGCGCTTAGAAATACGTTATCATTGAAAAGAGAATTGTATTATCAGGTTTGCAGGGGCCCTTCTTATCCTTCATATTTATGTAACTTTGTCATCTATAGAAAGATTATGGGAATTTTAAAAATAGCTGATAGTTAAGAAACATCACCATAACACTGTGCTGAATGCGTAATAAAACATTTCCCTTCTCTCCAAAAGCCTTTTAAAATTATGTACCATAATCAGTATGGCCAGCAGAGGGTCATTTCCATGTTCAAGTTCCTCTGTTTCTCGAGGGTGAGAATCCTTCTATAGTCTTCTGAGGGTGACACTGTAGTGTTTTCTTAGCCTGATTATTTTTACCTATTTTTTCCGATCCTTTCCTTTGTATATTTACATTTTACATATTGAAAGTTATTTTTTCAAATATTTTATATGCAAGTTTACAAAGTACAACGACTGTACATTAAAATAACTTATTTATGCCATATGGAAGTTTAAATATAATTTTACAATATCTAATATTGATTGTTGAGTTTCTAATCATTGATACTTGACATGATTTTTCCCAGCATACCTCAAAATATTCTTCAAAATCCTGCGAATTAATTCCTGTAACACTTCTGAGGTGTATTAATAAGCTAGAGATGTAAAGAAGATTTGCAGAGAAAATTAGGTTCCCAAATTAGAAATTTTGTGCCACTATCGACTAGAAACCTCTTGAAATGATCAAAAACAATAATTATGCATGTCATAGAGGAAAACCAATAAGGCTGCTGCAGCATGACTACCTCTATGACCTCAGACAAGTTACATGTGTGTCCCTACTTCTGTGACCTCAGACAAGTTACCTGTGGGTCCGCACTTATTTTCTTCATCTCTAATAAATATTTGACAAATCTCATTTTCAAAAGTCTTTTAAGGCCTTTCCACCTTTTTTTTTTGAGATGGAGTTTTGCTCTCATTGCCCAGGCTGCAGTGCAATGTCATGGTCTCGGCTCACACAACCTCCGACTCCCGGGTTCATGTGATTCTCCTGCCTCCACCTCCTGAGTAGCTGGGATTACAGGCGCGCAACACAACGCCCAGCTAATTTTTTGTATTTTTAGTAGAGATGGGGTTTCACCATGTTGGTCAGGCTCTTCTTGAACTCCTGACCTCAGGTGATCTGCACGCCTCGGCCTCCCAAAGTGCTGGGATTACAGGCATGAGCAACTGCGGCCTATGAGGGCTTTCTACTTTTAAGATTTCAGGATGTATAGCCTGGGAGGTAAATGGTAGTATATATATATATATATGTATATATATACACACACACACACACACACACACTGTATATATATACATATATACGGTATATTATACTATATATACATATATACTGAATATTATACTCTATATATACATATCTACTGTATATTATACTGTATATATATATACACATACACACATACACACATGAGACAGAGAGAAGAGATAGACAATTTCTTGTGAAAATATAAACTGTTAACATAATATTTTGCTTCTCTGAGGAATATTTAGCATTGTTCTCAATCTTCTCTGCAGAATTTAAGCATTTTTCTCAGAACTCACCAGATAGAATGAGGGAGGGGCCATATGATAGGAGCCAGAGATGAAGGGAGAACAATAGAGAGGGTGCTTTGGGAAAAATAGTACAGTAAGGCTAGGGAATACTTCTCTCCAACAAAAAGACCAAGGTCACATCTATATCTCTTCAGAAGCCAAACTTTCTTTTAAAATGTCAATTTCCATCTATTTCTTGCTTCACAGACATTCCATTCATTGCTGGATTTCAAATAAAGCCTTTCCATGTGCAACCTTTCTATAGAAAAAGAGAAATATGGGGGACAGTACAGTCTAAGAAGTGATTAAGAATATCTAGTGGACTTTCCCAGACTGTAAATCTTTACATATATCTGAGCCTAATGAGGTGATTTATTGTGCTATAATGCACAGTGAACTATACAGATGCTTCTTTTTGATCATGCTGCAGAATGGAACTAAATGCTAAATACCAAATAGCACTCCCATGATTCTTATAGATGTCATTCATATGGCATATTTATGCTTTTTTATATAGCAATTCTTATTCTTAGCTCTTAGGCAATTACGGAATCTTTTTTGTCATTTTAATAATCATGCTCCATTTGAGTTATGCAAGGTAGAAATTCTAAGTAGAAAATCTTGTTTTTATTGAACGTTTTTAGTAAACATTTTGGAAAAAGTCTGTTTTTTGATGCTACTTCTGCACGCTTTCTCAACATGATATTACTTGGTATTGTCCTTATTAACCATAGTACACCATATTCTGCAAATATTAGAGAGGGTTAAAAATCAGTCATGTATAAGTAAAGTTAATGAAATAGAAAGGAAACTACATTTAGGAAATGGAAGGCAGAAGCAAATGTATTAACCGTGAGTTAGAAACGGTTTAGTCTTTGGAATGAAGCAGCAAGAGTTTAAAAATCTGGTTTGTGATTCACTAGCTTTGTGACCTTGGAGAATTACTTCAGATTTCTGAGTATCAGTTTAGTAGGTGATATCAATTGCAACTTCGCAAAATTATCACAAGTATTAAATAAAGAACTTAGTATCTGGGAGAGCATAGAAAATTACTAATAGTTACATTTTTGTTAATATTACCGTTATTATTATCATACGTATAGTATTTTCTTTCACTGACAATGCATTTAGGACATAAGGAGAACTATAGAACAGTGCTTCTCCAACTTAAATGCAGAGCATGAATCACCTGGAGTTTTGTCAAAATGCGAATTCTGACTCAGTAGTCCTGCAAACTAAGGAAATCTTGGTAATGCTGGTGCTGCTAGTTCACCAACAGACCACACGTTTTGCAACAGCTATATAGAATGTCCTGTTTCTTTTTTTAATCACAAAACATGGCAAGCTCTAAATTAAAGCAGAATAACAGATTTAAATGTTAATATTCATGTCCTCAATTTATAATTTCTCCCTCCCTAACAATGGTATAATTTTGATTAAAAATTAGCAAAGAAACAAATGGAAATTAATCTTCCTATGTTTATTCTTTTAACAAATTCTGGGTGATTACTACTGGGTTACTTGCTGTAGGAAATAGAAAAATTGCTTTGACATAGATCTTCAAGAATCTGTCCCACTACAAGCTTATTTTTGTAGGAAGCTGAAAGATTTATATAAATAACCGTAAATAAAGAGACAAATGAAGAAGTGCAATGAAAGACGTAGGGAAAGTGCTAGAGGAGTTCGGGGTGGAGGAAAATTATCCTAAAATAATATCTATGCGTAACATTATGCTATCTTCCCTAACCAGCGCTTGACCAGATTGTCACAGTGAACTTTGGTCCTTTCTTATATCTTAGTTTTGGTTCCCACATCCTTCTGTTTGGGGAAGTTCTTGTTTTCCTCATGTAATGACAACAACACTTAAACAATGTATCCTAGATAAAAGGAACTATATTGCTTGCTTTATTTACATAGTTAATTTAATTTTCACAATGAACTATGAAGTAATCAGCATTATTTCCTTCATTTTACATATGAGAAAATGGAGAATCAGCGACATTGAATCATCTCAAGTTTCTAAAATATCCACTCTCACCAGGCTGTTTACCCTGTTTTTGTCTGTATGCTGCTATAACAAAATGCCACAGATTGAGTAATTCATAAAAAACAGAAATGTATTTCTCACAGTTCTGGGGCTGAGAAGTCCGAAATCAAGGCAGTGGAGATTTGGCAGTTGGTCCCGAGGTGGCACCTTCTTGCTTCGTCTTCAAGTGACAAAAGTGGGCAAAAACGGACAATGTAACGACATGGCAGAAGAGACTGAGGAGCCCGGCATTCCTCTAAAGCATCTTTTACGAGGACGTTTATCTCATTCATGAGGGTGGATCCTTCTTCACTTAATCACTTAACCAAAAGCCCCATCTCTTGATGTCATTGTCCTGGGATTTTAGTTTCAACATACAAACTTTGGATGGGCACATAGGTTCAAATCATAGCACCCTCCAAATTATAATGCCTCTCTCATGCCTGTTCTCCTTGAAGTACCCTCTGGTTTTGCTCTCTTCATTCTTGCCATCACAGTTAACCCTTCAGTTCCATTTCTTTAAGTAATCTCTAAATTTGTAAGATGGTTCCATCATTTTTTTTTGTATATGGCAGTCTCTCAAACATATTTGTCATATGAATTAAGCAGGTAAATATGTAAATGCCAGCTAAATTTTAGTGAATGATATAATGGCCTAAAGTTGTATCTATCCTTCAGCCAAATATATTTACTTTTTGTAGCAATCTCCTGTCATATACAAAGTCACGACTCTAGGGGTAAACATTTTAGCCTGTGGGTAAGATGTAAAGCAGTGGTATGTTATAGTGACAACTCACTGTCATAGCACTGGGACATGCTCCTCTATCTGCTACAAATTGAATCAACAAAATATATATGATTTTGTCAGATTTAAATGTATGCTCCTGTTAGTAAAATAAAAGTATGGGAAAACTTTACGGAGTAGATTTAATAGAAATGTTTTCCTGAGTTATCTGCCTTCTTTATTTTTATGTTATGCTTTAAGTCTATGGTCAATGTATAGAGCTATGATTGATGTGCTTTTCAAATTCTGTTCAGATCAGACAGGTTAATTTTCTTCTTTTAAATCTTCTTGAATTTTGTCTAACACTTTTTGTTCCAATTTCTTACTAGATTATACTCCCTTCCCTAACTGCTTCATGATTACTTATACACAAACAATATTATGATATTGACACATTGAATTCATTTTAGGTGATGATTTTGGTCATAAACATGAGCAGGTTGTGAAGTGTTTCAGCCATCCCAGGGCATGGCTGTGAGTCCCTTGTCTAATGTTTCAAAAAAATCTTGAATTTGTGATGATGCTGTGATGGTCCGTCAGATATTCTTACACACATCTTTGCCCCTTGTTCCCTCTAACTTTCCTCTTCTGATAAAAAAGCAAACACTGCCAAGCTCAAATGGAATTACATTTGGATGCAAGTGTCACTATGCAATGGTTGCCAATAAAAGTACACAAGGAATTTTATTATGGTGAATTAAAGGCAAACAGACTTCAGAGAAATGAGCACGAACATGAAAATGGCGCATGGTACACGGATCTCACTGGAAAGTCATTCGGTACACAATGTTTTCACTAGAAAAATCCATTAGCTTTAGCTAGAAATTGAAATTACTTTGTAGGAAATCAGAATAAAATATGTGAAAACATTATATTCTGTGCAAGATTAATACCACGCCTGGTGTTGAAAGGTTTGTGGTCTTGCTTCGACGATGCTAAAAGGTCAGAAACCACAAAGATGCATATGTGTTGTCGTTTGCACAGTTACAAATTTTTCTCATTATTTCCATAATGCGATGTGCTGTTTCAACAGAGAAACCCTCTGGAGAGTGGCTTGCACTGTTTTCAGGCAGCTCTTTTGCTTTCATGTTTTGGCCTTGGCCAGGGAATTCAGACAGACTTTTCAGTTATTTTCGACAAGAATGTATTCATTTATTGTTTTAAATAATAATAAATAGATTTTAAAATTACTGTACATTACTGCACTTTAAACGCCATGAGGTCAAGGACTCTAAAGTCTGGACATCATTGTATACCCTACATCTTGCACAAGGTTTAGAAAAAATGGTATGGACACCTATTTTTTGAATCAATAAATGAATATATAAAAGAATTCCAAACTCTAGTCCAAGGTTTTAGATTAATAATGTATTAAAATGCGTAAAATTTATAGACAAAACTCTTCTTATTTAGAAGTTTATTCTTTAGTTGGAGAGATAAAATATATGCACATAAAAGCTTAAGGAAAAATAATAAGGGTTTTGAAGTACTTACTATGTGAAAAATTTAGCATAAATCTTACATCCATTTATTTAACACATTTTATACGTTGCATTATTTATATATAGTGCTGATTGGTAGAATTCATATGTGAACGGAACTATAAAAATTTTGAGGATAAGCACTAGAAACACAGAATAAATAGAGTGTTAACATGCAAAACACAGAAATACTTAAATTGACTAGGTGAAAGAAAAGATTTCTGGTTCCATGTACACTGATTATTGAGGGATGAGTATGACATTATTATGCCAGAATCAATAAATATTTTAAATAGGGAGAAAACTATAATTATATATCTTTGTGTTCAACAGGAGTAGCAGTACTGATAAAGTAGAAGTTTGTTATACCTTTTTTATAGTCTTTTAAAGTTGTTTATAAATAAAATCTACTCTTAGTTAATTAATGGTTGATGTTCATTGAAGTGTTTTCAAATTTTTGACCTCTGAATTGCCTTGTACATATGGAGAAATAAAGCTTGCCTAGCATAATTTCTTGAGTGGAGAATGAATGATCTGGATAGATTTGTTGACAATATGTCTGTACTTATTTTATTAATTCTTTAATCTTCATGAAGAAAAATATAAAAGTCATATTCTAGTATTTTATACCATGGAAAAAATGTCTTATCCTTTTCCTAAGGAAAAATACATCATGACACAAAAGTAAAGTTAATTAAATTACTTACTTTATTAATTAACTGTCTATTATTTCTATGGGTTGAAGTAAATTTGATACTCAATGCTATTTAATCTAATTCTAAAAGCTTGAATGAGTAATGATTTTTTCATGTAAGGTTAGTTGAAATAAATTATCACTGATTTTCAGATTTAATATTAATTAGCTATTGCATATTCTTAATGGGAAATAAGTGTTTAAAAAGCCCTTTTTGGTTGTGAAAAGACCACGCCCATTGTAGACTTCTTAGAATACATCACATCTGGCCTCCTTTTTAGAGTGGGGAATTCAACTCATAAGTGGCTGGACATTGATTCTGAACATTTTGAACATTATTTGCCTGTCTTCACTCATACTGGTTGCTGTTCTTTTATAAGTAATCACCATGTTTAGCATGCACTTGAACTATTGTTACTTAGGGTGCTTGACTATTTACAAGTCTCACTAGGATTCTAGGTATTCATTAGTCTCGTGGTGTGTATTTGCTGATGGTCCTATTATCTTTGTTGGTTCAGTTACACAGTACCATCCAAGATGCTGCAACACATTATACACAGGCTATGGGTTGTGGGAGCTACAGATTTCAGTTATTATTTAGGCTCAGAAACTTAGAATCTCTGCAAGGTTGGACATGATCCTTAGTCTTGTTTTAAGACCGTCTTGTTTTAAACGTTAAACCCAAATTCTTAAAATGTAGAATAGGGGTGCTAGTAGTGCTCACAGAATTGTAGTAAAGATCAGCTGGGAAAGTAGAGCCTATTAAACAGAGCCTGGTATTTAATAAGTATCAGCTGCCTTCAATTAGGAATCTGTGTTGTCATGATTAGAAGATTGCTGGTTTATTTTACAGATCTGTAAGTATAGCCAAAATATGTCAAAATAACCACCAGAAAGAATCATATACCGTCCCTTGAACATTTCATCCCTAGAATCTAGCCAGATTAGCATCTTTATACTGGCAATACTGTTAACACAGATTGTGCTCAAACCCCTCATTGACTTTTCAGCACCTGTAAATTACTGGAGATTTAGGAAGAAGTCTGGGGTTATGGCTTAGTTAAGCTGAGTGGCCAGAAAGTGTGAGATGCTGGATGCCTCCTCCAGTTCATTTCTCCAGCGGCCGCACCAGGCGTATCCATAGCTCCGCTCCCGGGAGCTCGTCTCCGGCGTGGGGCGTGTGCGCACCCCTGGCCGGGCGGAGCCTGGAGCCTGCTCATTAGCAGCGCGGGCAGCTCGTGCGCCCGCAGGAGGGAGGCGGAAGCACAGCCCTGCGCCGCCAGCAGGAGGAGGGAGCGCGGCGGCTGCAGGCAGGGGAGGGAGAGGAAAGAACGGAGGGACGGTTCCCGGACAGAGCGGGAGGAATCGGGGAGCGGCCAGTCCAGGGGGAGCTGCTCCGCTGCGCTGCGCTCGTTATTCACAGGACGCGGCGGCGCTTCCCGGGGCCGCTTCCCGGTCCCCTGGGTGGAGGCTGCCATCTAAACCTGACTCCAGGTGAGTTCCCCAAAGAGGCGAAGCGAGGGGTCTCGAACCAGAGACTTGGAACTGGCGAGGCTGCTCGGCTCCCCAAGCGCTGCTGCCTTGACATTTCCCGATTCACGGGAGGTTTTGGGGGCGGCTGCACAGGCTGGAGGGGCGGATGGGCGGTTGCGATCCTCAGCCGGCGTGGGGGCGTTCGGGAGGAATTAGCTTCAGTGAACGGGGTTTTAGGAGATGTCCCCAAGGCACGCGCTATGTACGCGTTTCTAGACGAGCTTTTGAGACAGAAATTTGGCTTCCCGGATGCCCGTTTTGGCCTTCTGTCCTTCCTTTTGCTTGCCTCATGCCCAATTTTCCAAGCCGAGGAAAGGACTGGAAGGGCGTGGAAGTAGGAGGTCTGGGCACAGCATTCGGCAGGGCAGCCCTGGTCTCCAAGTTTGGGGGTGGGGGGTGGGACTCTTTTCCTTTCAGCCTAATTTACCAGGGGAAAACCCGCAGAGCACCTTGAGGTGCCTTTGCTCCGCACCCTCCATAAGCTTATTAGAGGGAACTTGAGGCTCGCTAGACAACCTGTGACAGGTGACGGCAATTTAGCTTAAAAGCCATGTTGGTTCACTTCGTCTCCTCTTTATCCTTTGTTGCAAAATTGATACCTTTTTGGATTTCTTTAACAGCACAAAGTTTAAGTGGCCGGCTGACAGGAAATATTTCTTTTGAAAATGCTATGAGAAAAGTGATGAGTTAACGTTGAGAGAAAGGCAACTTTATTTTCTCGGAAGAACTTTGGGGAAAGAGATTGATAGAGAAATTCTGGGCATGAAATTATGGACATTTCCCACAGAACTTCCTTCATTTATTTATTTTTTTACATTTCCTTCATTTTTTTTTTAATCGTGTGTGTGTGTATCAGAGAGACAAAATTCGTTGGAGGTATTAGGACTTTATTTGGTTTAGAAGTTTCTTTCTTACTAATAGCACTAATTTGTGATCTTCATGATTATAAGAATTTACTAAGTGTTTTGCTTTTAGGTGTTTTGGGTCTGTTTTTTAAAAAAATTCAATACTTACTTTGTGGGCCTTGCTGAATACCTCTTAATAAAATCGGTGGGCATACAGTTAGTGACATGACCCCTGTGGATTTAATAGCAGTTAAGTATACAAATGATAAGTTTAGGAAATAAATGTCAGAATCAACATTTAGGTGTGAAATTGAAATATCTTTCAAATATTTACCAAACTCTCTTATAGGATCCAATGTCATTTTATGGTCAAGAGAGCTTAAAGGTTTCTCAGATTGAGATATATGTATCTACTTTGTTAATCCAAATGTAATGTTTTATTTTGTTCTTTAATGACTGTTTGAATTCAACAAATAAAACTTGCATATTTAATGTAAGGTTATTTCACATATATTACTTCTCCAATTTTTAATATAAATTTAAGGAGAAAAGCAATATTCCATTTTGTAGATGAAGAGACTGTGTCACAGAAGTATTACTTTACCTAGATTTCTGTAATTATTATGTTATAAACTTAGAAATTACATATTATTCTGGAACATATAAAATATATGAATGTTATAAACCATAAGAATTCAGACCTATGCTATTTAACTTCAAGTTTAGTTCTTTACCCAAACAATTGCATGACTACATTGAGACTACTGAAGTAATTATATATGAACACGTTATACGAAAAAATACTTAAAACATTTCTTATTTTTGTCGTTTCTCTTTGATATAAAATATACTATAATTTAATGGAGTTATATTCCATATTTAGATGCTCCTAACTTCCAAATAACACCTAAACTCCTAAAAACTGACCTGTGTCCTTCTTAATAGAAGTGGCTTGACCGGGAGACCCAATTTTTACTAAGAATATTCTTGGGATAATTTATGTCTTATAATCAAGATAAAGACAGGCCACATTTAGTTGTATTTTTAAACCACTTAGTGTGAAGTTGCAACGCAGACATAACTTGCTTTCAGGCTACACTGCCAGCTTTGCAGTGAATAGTCCTTAAGATTCCGTGGAAACATTGGCAGATATAGCTAATGTCTATCTGATGTAGGATTTATGAGAAAAGGAGAGGTAGAAACTGAATGCTCTTATATTTCATATGTGACCACATTCATAAAACTTTATTGATAAGTACTTTGTTGTCTGACACGGGCTGATACAAATAGGCTTCTTCAAGAGTTGAGGAAGAAAACTAAATCCCTATAATACAGCCTTTTTCCTCCTTTTCTTTCTTAAGCGGTAATAGTTGATCCTAGCTTTTGTGTGTCTATGCATGCTCAATACAGTTAGGGGTATAAGGAGAAGTTAAGCAAGAATATTGAATGCTAGCTAGGAAAGTTTTTGGAGTCTCAAATACTTTGGAACGATTTTTCACATTATATACATAAAATTCCTAGTTACATTTGGGAACTAAGTATATTATACACAACTTTGCATCTGATTACAGGATTCCCTGTACATTTATAGCTCAGGTATTCTGGAAAGAGTCAAGATAATTAGTTTTATGGCTCTTGCCCGTGTGACCTGTTTCTTTCTGGTCCTGATATTAAAAGGATGACTTAAATTTTCTGGAATGTCAAAATTTTCTCTTCCCTTGGATCCTACAAAATACTTCAAGCAGTGTATGTGTGATACTCGCTGTCATTCCAACATTTCCAATCCTCCTGAGAATGCTAAACAATGCCCTAGATTTCTTCCTTTGTAATTCTTTCAGATAGAGGGTTAGCTGAGTTAGGAAGAAAGGAGAGAGGGAGAGAAGAAGAGAGATGACATTTTATCCCTCAGGAAAGAACAAGACCAATTGTATTCCTAATTTAGAAATATTATTCTACAAACATTCCTGAACAAGAGGGCTTTGCATATACATTAAAGCAGAATACCTAGTCAACTTCTAGTTATGCCATGTAGTGAAATGGAAGTAAGATGAGCAGGCCGAGATCATTTTTGTTGGAGAACTGAGACCACATGAAATAGGTAACAGAGTTACCCCAACTGGGGGGCAAGAGGACTTGAAAGTTTCCTCCATAAATTTGCAGTTAGTACAGGGCTGCTCCAGTGATCAGAGTCATGAATGCCCTAGAGTGTCTGTATAACCCTGTACACAGGCTGAGACAGCTCTAACGGCCCAGAAAAGCCTCTGGACAGAATCACTGCACCCTTGGACATTGTCCGACCGCATGTATGAGAATAGTGAGTGCTGAGGAGTTGTGGGTAGCTCGGTACAACTCTTGCTAAAGGAGTGTCATCAACATTCATTGCTGAAAGTGAATTTTTTCATTCACATATGTGATGCCTATTAGGTCATGATTTCTTGGATACCAATTTGTACAAGATATGAATTAATTTTTGAACATCCTTTCTTAAAAGTACCATGTTCATATAGTTGCTCATTTTAATATGAGTAGTTCAGATGGGACATAATAGAGTAAGGAAATGATTGAACATCCTAAGATCTAGTGTATATACCTTTGTTCATGATGAGATTCATCCCCTGTCCCCCTTTGTAGTGACACTGATGGCATAAGGAGTATTAGATGAAATTTAATGCAGAAAACAATGGGATATATGAATGTTAGATATGGTTGACAACCACCATTTTCACTGAAGTTGTTTCAAAGCAAAGAAATTTGGGATAAATTCATTTTATTTGCTCCTGAAGGGTAATTAGGAATAAGTAGGAATTGTGAAGAGGCTGTAGTGTTGACATTAAGAGAAGTTTTTGATTCTTAAAATAGGATATATTACACAAGAGTGAACAAACAGAAGATACTGAACAAATATTCTGTCATAAGTAAGTGATGGATTATTCGGACTTGTTGAACTATGTTTTTAAATGTATTGTTTAAATATTTAAATATTATTAAAACCTTAAATAATATTTAAATATTATAAAAGTTGTAGAAAATTATGTTTTCAATACAAATATACACTTATAAGCTATATTGTAGATATGGGAGTAAACAATGCAATTTTTTTTAACTGAGTGAAAAATTTAGTTTTTTAAAATTCCAAATGGAGCTAACAGCTTAGTGTGATACATATTTTGAATTTCAAAATTTGTAACCAAATAGGACAAATGTGTTGAACTGTACTTTTCTTGAAGAACCGTGATAAGAATGAGCGGTGAAAAAATTACAGCATACTTACCAGGGATCAAATACTTGCTTAGGGTTAATAAGAAAAATCTCAGCAAACGCTAGAAATGAGGTACACGATCTATCAGAGACCCATGATTAAAGTGGTATCTTGTTAGGTATATGAGCTTGAAAAGAAACGGCATAGCTTCACTTTACCCCAGTTGCTTCTTTTGTAAAACGGGGAGACTAAGAGTGTGGTAACTCAAAATCCTTTGTTAATGATTTTCTTCTTAGAACAGTGCCAGGTCCAATTAGGATTAGATTGCTATTTTTATTATTGATATTTGCCCTAGTTCTGCCTTTTATTGACTGTGTGAAATTGGTGAAGATCCCTTTCTGAAGCTTTGTTTCTTACCTACAAGCTGGGAATAGAATACCTGCTATGAAGAGTGGTTGTTAGTACATTAGAAAGGCTGGATATTTGTTGATATAAGGGGCTCAGCGCATGGTAGAAATTTGATAGCATTTTTTTCTTGCCCTCCCATGTATTACTGTGGAGACATCCCACATATTATGTCCAAGTTTTTATTTTCCCCTCAAATGCAATGTCAAGCACAAAACATTCCCATCTCCCAATTCTCTTCTGATGTTCTACAACCATTAAAGTATAGAAAACTAGAATGAGTGTTTTTATAACTTTTGCTGTACTTAAGCATGTGGAGAGAAGAGCGCTAGATCACAGGACACACTTTGATAGGAAAAGGGAAATATTTACACTGCAAACAACTTTCTCCTCATGCTTAACAGTTTTATGCTGTCATTCTGTCAGCACCAAGTGAGATTTTTCTATTTAAATAGTTTTCTATTTGTGGTATGATAATTCATGTATGGACTTCATGTAACTAACATAAATATAATGGATGGTTGAGAAGTGGTTTATTTTTACCAAGAGGAAAAAATGTGTACACGATTTTTTAAAATATTGCTTTGAAAATATTTAAAATTAATTTTGATTCAGTTGGTGGAAGATAACGTCACAAATTCACTGCTAGTGGTATTCTTGAGAAGTAATGTTTGAATTTTCTAGGTATTGTCCCCAGACTGGCTTAAAAGAATTTAATTTTAGATGTAAATTTTCTGCTTAACATGGAAGATTTTCCCTGAAAATATTAGCTTCATCAGATACATAGTTGCTTAGGGGTAGCTGCATGGAATTATGGGAAGAGTGAAATAGAAAAAAATTTTCATGTCTAAGTTATACATACTGGTGTAATCATATTGATTGGATGATAATGATAATTACAGCAATAATGTGATTGAAAGGGTAAGCAAGTAACATATACTACAGTTACTAATATAATCCTGTGATTGAGTTTACCACTTCGTTTCTCTTTCCTGGAAACGCTTAAGTTTGTCACTATTGCACTTTATTTCCTTTGCTTATTGTAGTGGTGTATTAGTTGTATTACTGCTGCTATAACAAATTACGACACATTTACATAACTTAACACATATTTATTGTCTTGCAGTTTCAAAGGTCAGAAGTCCAAAATCACTTTAATATGGCTAAGTCAATGTGTCTGCAGTGTGGGTTCCTTCTGGAGGTGCTGAGGGGAGAATCCATTCTCTTGCATTTTCTGCTTCTGGTGGCACCTGTCTTCATTGTCTTTTCCCCATTCCTCCATTTTCAAGGTGCGTTGCTTTTATTTCTGTTTCTGTCTCCGCGCTGTCTCCTCCTTTAACTTTGAGTCCTTCTCTCCACTTCATCTAAGGACTCCTGTGATTACTTTGGACTCACGTGGATGATCTGGGATAATCACCTTGTCTCCAGATCCTTAAATGAATCGTATCTACAAGTCCTTTGGCTGCGTAAGGCAGCACATTCCCAGGGCCGGGAGATTAGGTGAAGAACATCTTTTGGGACTATTATGCAGCCTATCACAAGTGGTAATATCACTTTTATGCCTTGAGACCCTGAAATTAATGTACTTGCTTACGCATGGAAAAACAATGTATCTGTGGGGGTAACAGTTTATTTTTGAACCATTAGAAGGTATTGATGGGGAAGTTTTCATCTGACAACAGATACTGATAAATTAAATACCCTTAGATTTGTCAAAACTAGCTTTAGTAAAATATAAGTAAAAGTATTTGCACTGCTAGGGTCAAAAATATTAATTAAACCCATTATTTATCAAGGCCAAGTCCTGGATTAGTTAGGTTTAAATTAACCTAGAACATTATCTTCCATAGTGCTTAATTGTGAAGCTTAGTTCTTGTTGACAAAAGCTCATCCATATAAGAAAGCATCGAAAGGTTGGTGTTTTTTTAACCTTTGCAGAATATAACTTTTCAAAGGGATGTTAGACAGTAGTTCCATCACAATTGATGCAGTTCACAGACATTCTTTGTGAATATTTTATCTCATGAGTTATATCTATGACACTAATCATAGACTTCTAGAAGAAATTTAGCAATGGTCATGTCAGCCTTTCAAATCTTTCTGTAACCTAGAAGAGGATCATTGCATAAGATAGATTCATTTTCCCCTTTATTCCATTGTTGCCAGAGAGAACTTGAAATGCCCTGTTCAAATTAATTTAATGCAAATGAATTCTTGCTGCCTCACAAGTAGTTTGTCCTTCATTTTTCTTAAAATTAGATTGAAAATGGATGTGACCTGCTTTACTGGTTGTTGTGCAGGAAGCGTTGTCCTTCCTGAAAGCTCCCTCAGTTGTCAAAATGAAGCCATTAAGAGTAAAGTAAATTATATTATCTGATCATAGTATCACAATTGACCTTAAAACAATAAATTTTATAATCAGTGCAAATTGCTGAATAGTGTTTGCAGTTGTAGAAATTTCAAAGGAAACCCTGGTTGAGATACAAAGCTGCTATAATCATTTTTAAAATCTTTGTTTTTCTTTTACTTTGGAACAGTAGTGCAGTAAGTACTTTTGCCTTATTGTTCTCTCTGCCTTCCAGAAACCCTCATTCAAATATTCTAAGTTTTTAAGTCTTTTTCATTTCTTTTAATATTGTAACATTTAACAATGTCAAAGAAAGTATAATTTTTCTGGAAATCAAGCTAAAAATAAAGAGAAGCCGATGTAAATGAACATCAAATTAACAAGATTGATTAGGAAAAGTAATTTTTGAAAAGGGCCCAAAATCCCTTTGCACATAAATGCAAAAGAATTTAGTGAAAGAAGGTGAAACTGGAGTAAAGAACTCTACGGATGCGTAAGGAACTCTTAATAAGAATGAGTAACGTACATGCATATCTTTAGCTCCCAGTTTCAGAGATACAGTAGTTGTACAACAAATGGTCCTTTCCTGCTCTTAAGGAAGCCTCTCCTCCTCCAGCCATGCCATTCCTCAGAGCAAGCTCTTCCACTGAGTTTTCAGCAACCATAAGTAAGAAGGATGGTACGATAGGCTGCGTGTACATATGGCCCTCATTAGCAGGCCAACTGTTCCTTTTGCCCACCCACATCACTGGGGACATATGGCGTTACTTTGACTGTTGAAACAAGTGTGTGTGGACATATCTTGGTATGAGTAAAAGACTGTTGATTGTCTTTCTCTTGTCGCTCGTGCAACCGTCTCCTTGTGGAGATCGTATTATCCATAACACTAGATTTGAGGATGATAAATGACGTTGTTATTATTAACTGAATTTGCCTCTCTAGTTTGATCACAAAACCAGCGAATGTTTGCTTATGGAACATGTAAAGCTTATAGAAGACGGAAAGCTTACAGAAAGAAATGATGGCTTTTCTAAGCATAAGAGTCAGGTCTTTTTCAATCAAAAACTAACTCATTCAAAAATTCAAGAGTTCTGTAAAACCAGAACAGCAGAGGTTTCAGAAATGCTATTGAGATCATTTATTATAAAATAGCCATTAATGAAATGTAATAGTGAGTCTGTTGTTGTGACTATGTGGAGAAATGAATGAGAAAATATAAGATAGGCTGGAATGAAGAGAGTCATCGGATCCCAGCATAATTCATTTTGTATAGTTCACAGTATTGTAACTTTAAAAAATTATGAATTTTTTCAGTACTGTGAATTCTGAATTTGCAATATGAGGCTTTTCAATCCTTGCAACAAGTGTGTATTTTTCAGTGGTTCTAGAATTATCGGGGCTTTCGAGCTGCTTCTGATAAGAAGGCAAGGCTAGAGGACTTGTGTTGAGGTGGCATTTGCACAGGACTTTAGATAACATACATCGATGATGTAGAGAGAAGAGCGGGTGATGTTGCTGTGGATTATAGGGGAAAGGCACCTTTTGCACCCTCTGCTGACCTCTTTGTGTATTCAGCTGTGTAGCATATTTCTTGTATAATTACATAGTAATTTCACACACTACATTAAGAAAATCTGAACAATTTTTACTAAACTCATGTTTTCTAAATATTAAGTAAATAAAACCAATATTTGGCTAGGTAACATTTATAAAAAGAGGATTTCTAGATAGATGATGATAAATTTTCATCTATATCTATAGAGCTGATAAATTTTCAAAACCCTTTGAATATCACTTGTACTACAAAGTCTCGTTTCAGTTTCAGTGCCATGGCACATTGATTAATCACCACTAAAGCGGTACATGAAATATTTGGCAATATAGGTATTTGGTAATGGTGATTGATGCACAGAATACGGCACCATTATTATGCACTGGCCTTGAGAACTTTAGTTTTCATCTTCGATCACCTGATAGAGAACAAACTAACAGCTTTTTTCTTTCACCTTGCTGGAGAATAAACTAACAACTTCAAATTATCTGATCCATCCAAAAACTTATTTCCGTGAAACTCACTGATTTATTTATTATTTCGTGGGGATCACTATTATTTGCTGTAGTAAAATATCAAATGATCGATGTTTTATACCAACATGGCAGCTCACATGGTAGGCAACAGAATGAAAACAAACAGGTTTACTACCAAGAATTATACTATATTGCTTTTATTGACAGAAAAAGCATACAGATAATTTTATTCAGAGATTTTATGTGAATTATTTTGATAAGTGTACACATATATTTATAACTGACCTTTCTTTGTCAAGTGTGTGCCCACACACGTATTCATACTAAATCAATCTTAGAGATCTTATCCAAAGATTGAATTTCTTAAAGTGACTGTTCCAAATATGTATAATTTATGGCAAAAAAGTCACAAAATGGCAATACAAGGAGGCATAAAAGTGAAGATAAAGGGGGAGATGATGGTTAAAAACACCTGTAAATGAATAATTGATTTTGATTTAAATTCTTTTTAGTTCTTAGCTGATGAAATGAATATAAATGAAATTATTATGCAAAACACCTCTATTTGTTGTATATGCATGTACATATATGTGTTACAAATACAAAACTGATAGGATATTATTTAACATATATTCACACTCATAATGTGCATATATGTACAAAATGAAAATGAGTGCTTGTTTTATATGTATGTATACACACACATACACATATTGCATACTTTCATTTTTTAAAATTTTACTTTAAGTTCTGGGATACATGTGCTGAACATGCAGGTTTGTTACATAGGTATACTTGTGCCACGGTAATTTGCTGCACCCATCAACCCGTCATCTAGGTTTTAAGCTCCACATGCATTAGCTATTTGTCCTAATGCTCTCCCTCCCCTTTCCCCACACCCACCTACAGACCCCAGTGTGTGATGTTCCTCTCCCTGTGTCAACATGTTCTCATTGTTCAGCACCCACTTATGAGTGAGAACATGCAGTGTTTGGTTTTCTGTTCCTGTGTTAGTTTGCTGAGGATGATGGTTTCCAGCTTCATCCATATCCCCGCAAAGGACGTGAACTCATCCTTTTTTATGGCTGTGTAGTATTCCATGGTGAATATGTGCCACATTTTCTTCATCCAGTCTATCATTGATGGGCATTATGTTGGTTCCAAGTCTTTGCTATTGTAAATAGTCCCATGATAAACATATATGTACATGTGTCTTTAGAGTAGAATGATGTATAATCCTTTGGTATATACCCAGTAATGGGATTGCTGGGTCAAATGGTATTTCTGGTTTTATATCCTTGAGGAATCACCACATTGTATTCCACAATGGTTGAACTATTTTACAAGCCCACCAACAGTGTAAAAGTGTTCCTATTTCTCTGCATCTTCTCCAGCATCTGCTGTTTCCAGGATTTTTAATGATCACCATTCTAACTGGTGTGAGATGGTATGTCATTGTGGTTTTGATTTGCATTTCTCTAATGAACAGTGATAATGAGCTTTTTTCATATGTTTATTGGCCATATACATATCTTCTTTTGAGGAGTGTCTGTTCATATCCTTTGCCCACTTTTTGATGGGGTTGTTTGTTTTTTTTTTCTTGTAAATTTGTTTAAGTTCCTTCTAGATTCTGGATATTAGACCTTTGTCAGATGGATAGATTGCAAAAATTTTCTCATATTTTGTAGGTTGCCTGTTCACTCTTGTGATAGTTTATTTTACTGAGCAGAAGCTCTTTAGTTTGATTAGATTCCATCTGTCAATTTTGGCTGTTGTTTCAAGTGCTGTTGGTGATTTAGTCATGAAGTCTTTGCCCACACCTATGTCCTGAATCATATTGCCTAGGTTTTCTTCTAGGGTTTTTATAGTTTTAGGTTTTACATTTATGTTTTTAATCCACCTTGAGTTAATTCTTTTATAAGGTATAATGAAGGGGTCTAGTTTCTCTTTTCTGCATATGGCTACCCAGTTTTCCCAGCGCCATTAATTACATAGGGAATCCTTTCCCCATTGCTTGCTTTTGTCAGGTTTGTTGAAGATCAGATTGTTGTAGATGTGTGGTGTTATTTCTGAGGCCTCTATTCTGTTTCATTGGTCTATATATCTGTTTTGGTATTAGCACCATGCTGTTTTGGTTACTTTAGCTTTGTAATATAGTTTGAAGTCAGGCAGCGTCATGCCTCCAGCTTTGTTCTTTTTGCTTAGGTTAGCCTTGGCTCCACAGGCTCTTTTTTGCTTCCATATGAAATTTAACATAGTTTTTTTCTAGTTCTGTGAAGAAAGTCAATGGTAGCTTGATGGGAATAGCATTGAATCTATAAATTACTTTGGGCAATATGGCCATTTTCATGATATTGAGTCTTCCTATCCATGAGGATGGAGTGTTTCTCTATATGTTTGTGTCCTGTCATTTCCTTGAGCTCTGGTTTGTAGTTTTCTTTGAAGAGGTCCTTCACATCCCTTGTAGGTTGTATTCCTAGGTATTTTGTTTTCTTTATAGCAATTGTGAATGGGAGTTTACTAATGATTTGGCTCTCTGCTTGTCTGTTATTGGTATATAAGAATGATTGTGATTTTTGCACATTAATTTTATATCCTGAGACTTTGCCAAAGTTGCTTATCAGGTTAAGGAATTTTTGGGCTGAGGTGGTGGCGTTTTGTAAATATACAATCATGTCATCTGCAGACAGAGACAATTTGATTTCCTCTCTTCCTATTTGCATGCTTTTATTTCTTTCTCTTACTCGATTGCCCTGGCCAGAACTTCCAATACTATGTTGATAAGAGTGGGGAGAGAGGGCATCCTACTCTTGGGCCAGTTTTCAAAGGTAATGCTTCCAGCTTTTGGCCATTTAGCATGATATTAGCTATGCATTTGTCATAAATAGCTCTTATTTTTGTGAGATATGTTCCATCAATACCTAGTTTATTGAGAGTTTTTAGTATGAGGGGTGTTGAATTTTATTGAAGGCCTTTTCTGCATCTATTGAGATAATCATGTGGTTTTTGTCATTGGTTCTGTTTATGTGATGGATTATGTTTATTGATTTGCATATGTTGAACCAGCCTTTCATGCCAGGCATGAAGCCAACTTGATCGTGGTGGATAAGTTTTTGATGTGCTGCTGGATTCTCTTGCCAGTATTTTATTCAGGATTTTCGCATCGATGTTCATCAGTGATATTGGCCTGAAATTTTCTTTTTCTATTGGGTCTCCGCCAGGTTTTGGAATCAGAGTGATGCTGGCCTCATAAAATGATTTAGGGAGGAGTCTTTCTTTTTCTATTGTTCAGAATAGTTTCAGAAGGAATGGTACCAGCTCCTCTTTGTACCTCTGGTAGAACTCGGCTGTGAAGACATCTGGTCCTGGGCTTTTTTTGGTTGGTAGGCTAGTAATTACTGAGTCAATTTCAGAACTTGTTATTGGTCTATTCAGGGATTTGACTTCTTCCTGCTTTAGTCTTGGGAGGGTGTATGTGTCCAGGACTTTATCCATTTCTTCTAGATTTTCTAGTTTATTTGTGTAGAGGTGTTTACAGTATTCTCTAATAATAGTTTGTATTTCTGTGGGATCAGTGGTGATATCCCCTTTATCGTTTTTTAATGTGTCTATTTGATCTTTCTCTCTTTTCTTCCTTGTTAGTCTGGCTACCGGTCTATCTATTTTGTTAATCTTTTCAAAAAACCCACTCCTAGATTCATTGATTTTTTTTTGAAGGTTTTTTTGTGTTTCTCTCCCATTCGGTTCTGCTGTGATCTTAGTTATTTCTTGTTTTATACTAGGTTTTTAATGTGTTTTCCATTGCTTCTTTTGATTGTGATGTTAGGGTGTCTATTTTAGATCTTTCCCACTTTCTAATGTGGACATTTAATGCTGTAAATTTCCCTCTAAACACTGTTTTAACTGTATCCCAGAAATTCTGATATGTTGTGTCTTTGTTCTCATTGGTTTCAAAGAACTTATTTATTTCTGCCTTAATTTTGCTATTTACCCAGTAGTCATTCATAAGCAGGTTGTTCAGTTTCCATGTAGTTGTGCAGTTTTGAGTAAGCTTCTTAATTCTGAGTTCTAATTTGATTACACTGTGGTGTGAGAGATTGTTTGTTATGATTTTCATTCTTTTGCATTTGCTGAGGAGTGTTTTACTTCCAATTATGTGGTTGATTTTAGAATAAGTGCTATGTGGTGCTGAGAAGAATGTATATTCTGTTGATTTGGGGTGGAGAGTTCTGTAGGTATCTATTAGGTCCACTTGGACCAGAGCTGAGTTCAAGTCTGAATATCCTTGTTAATTTCCTTTCTTGTTGATCTGTCTAATATTGATAGTGGGTTGTTAAAGTTTCCCACTATTATTGTGTGGGAGTCTAAGTCTCCTTGTAGGTCTCTAGGAACTCGTTTTATGAATCCTGGTGCTCCTGTATTTGGCATATATATATATTTAGGATACTTAGCTCTTCTTGTTGCATTGATCCCTTTACTACTATGTAATGCCCTTCTTTGTCCTTTTTTATCCTTGTTGGTTTAAAGTCTGTTTTATTAGAGACTAGGATTGCAACTCCTGCTTTTTTTTTCTTTCTTTCCATTTGCTTGGTAAATATTCCTCCATCCCTTTATTTTGAGCCTATGTGTGACCTTGCAAGTGAGATGTGTCTCCTGAATACAGCACACCTGTGGGTATTGACTCTTTATCCAATTTGCCAGTGTATGTCTTTTAATTGCGGCATTTAGCTCATTTATATTTACCGTTAATATTGTTATGTGTGAATTTGGTCCTGTCATCATGATGTTAGCTGGTTATTCTGCACATTAGTTGAAGCAGTTTCTTCCTAGTTTCATTGGTTTATATATTTTGGTGTGTTTTTGCAGAGGCTGGTACTGGTTTTTCCTTTCCATGTTTAGTGCTTCCTTTAGGAGCTCTTGGAAGGCAGGTCTGATGGTGACTAAATCTGTCAGCATCTGCTTGTCTGTAAAGGATTTTATTTCTCATTCACTTATGAAGCTTAGTTTGGCTGGTTATGAAATTCCATATGTACATCATGGAAACGAGTGCATGTGATACACACACACACACACGCACACACATTGCATACTTTCATTTTTGTGTCCATTTCTTTTCTGATTTTATCAGCAGCCAACTAAAGAAAATAGAAAAAAAAATTGGTAATTCGATCTTTCATGTTCTGCATCTTCCAGCTTCACAACTTATAGTTTTCTATTTTTATTGTTATTGTGATCAGAATGAAAATGTATACAATAGAATCAGAATCAGGTCAGAATCAACAAAAATACTATAATGTTTGTACATGCTTTCGATGCAGTTTGTCTCTGCAAAGGGTGTGTGTGTTTCTATGCACATGTGCATGTACACAAGTGTGTAAATAAGTGTTTTATTCATGATGGAGAAAGGCTGGTCAAAATGATTCTGAATGAGATAGCACCACTACAGCAGATAATTAGGTCTCTATCAATAAAACAAGTCATTAAACATGTTTCTAAGCATCTACTCAGTATCTGGCACAATGTTAAGTAGTGTAAATATAATCATTAGCAAAATTCAGCTTCTACCCTCAATGGTATATGTGTAGAACAAATTGGTAAAGCTGGAGTACATTTCAGGACCAAAAACAGTTTCTGTGTAGTTCCCACTTCATCAAGACCATGTTGTATACCTCTCATACACTTAAGCCATAGGGAAGCAATTATTCCATCCATCCTTTTACAGGGTAGTGGTGGGGAAGAAGAGCTGACTGTCATGCTTGAATTCACATAATTTCATAATTAAATAATTTCATGTTACATAATCTCGATAAACCTAAAATCCAATATATGATAAAGATAGTGTTTCAAATCAGTGGATAAGTGATAAACAGTTCATAAAATGGTGTTCAGATAATTGGCTATATGTATTTTATAGTTGCACAAAGGTATAATATGTCATTAATAAATATTAATTCCATAGTAGATGTCAAATACACTTTTCCAAAATATAAAGAAAAAATACCATAGACAAATATCACTTGCAACATTACGGTTAAAATTAAATATCCAAACATAGCCCTAACCAATAACAGAAAATTTAAAAAAAAATTTATGGATTGGAATTTGTTAAAATATAAAACTTTTCTTTTTCAGAGGATACAATGAATATGTGTAAAAAGCAAATATCAAATCAGCAACAAGTGCTTGCAGTTCACTTGACATATTTAAAATATGAGTAGTTCCAACAAATCATAAATAAATGATTAGTAGTCCAATAAAAAAAAGACAAAGTACATTGACAGGAAACTGTATGAAACTCATGAACACTAAATGTCTTAGATTCTCTATTGTTAAACAAAATGCAAAAACAATAGAGAACATTATGAATATGGAGTTAATATTTAACAAAATTATTTTATCCATGTTATAAGTAAATATTTACATCCAAAAACCCTTGTTTTCTCTGAAAGTTGTCACTTATGAGTCTATTTTGAAAATGTTTAAAGAATAGTAATTAATTAACTTTAATAAATAGGTACTCCTATTGAGGGAAAACAGACATTTCCATAATTTTTCTTCTGTTTCTAATCTAGTAGATGGTAGGAAAATAATGACAATTGCATGTTCATACCTGGAGAATATGCATTCCATTTCTTTTAAACTTTTGCATTCTCAAAACTCTATTGATACCTCAAAGCATACCCTTTGCTGTTGAAAACAGCCTTTCAAGTATAAAGACACACACATCACTTTCCTTAAATCTTATATAAGGCAAGGGCCTAGATTCCTATCAGAAAATGTATTTCAAGAATGCTTTTTTAGTAGTTCCTGTGGCCTTATCTTATAGAGGAAGGTTTTTTTTTAAACATACACACAGTATTTGATGCACATTTTTATTGGAAAGAGCTTTTATTTCCTTAAATGTTTTGTTGTCTAAGTGTGAAAAGTATCCTGCAGTGGAATTTAGTGGCACAGATGCTTATTGTGATAGATGAGATGAACTTGCTTCCCTAAGCATGCATGGTCATGAAATGCATCTGGCTTCTGTACGTAAAAGTCAGTTATGTTCCCAAATGTGTCTCTGCATTTACACAGACGTTTAGGGGCAGACACCCTACTGTTCCCTCAAAAGGCGGCTCTGCTTAATTATGAAGTTCAAGTTAGACCAGAAGTTGGAAAATACTAAATTCCACATTGCAGACAGAGCCTGAGCAGGTGATGTCACCACTGCATTCTAAGGTGGCAAGTCCTCAGAGAAGTCACTTATCACCTTACCATGGAGAAAAATAACCGTGTCCAGAACACAAGAGGATGCTTTTAGGTAGCGTACAATCAAGTGTGCAAACCTGTGCAATACATACCAGATGAAATCCAGTTCAGAGGCTCAGGAAAACAAACAAATGAGGATATGCTTTAAAAAATAGGACTTAATATAAACAGTCGTGAGAGTAAAACTATTGCTAAGCACATAGGAAACATAAACCAGGCTTTCAGGAAGGAGTTTGGCACATGTGTGCACTGGTAGGAGGTGTAATGTGCAGAAATCCGGCCTTTTGTGGCATAGCAACTAAAGTTCCTTTTCTATAGTCCAGACAACCTTAAATATTCCTTTATGCAGTACTATTTTAAAAAGGCCATCTACTGTGCACAATGTGTTAGCATCAAGGACATGAAATTTATCTGGAATATACCAAAACTTTAATCAATAGACTAGGACCAAAGCTTTTAAAAACAGGTTTTCGTAGATAAATCATTATAAGTTATTATTTCCTCGCCATAGGTAAGGCATGATAGATAACTTTACTTTTTCTCAGTCACTTAGTGTGTAGGTAGAATAATGACCCTTAGCAGGATGACCTTTTGAATGTGTTGTTAGGCAGCATGGAAGCATTATGGTTAGAGGTGGAATTAAGATTGCTAATCACCTCACCTTAAACTGGAGCGATTATCCTGAATTATCTAGGTGGGCCCACTGTAGTCACAAAGAACCTTCAGACAGGAAGGCGGAGAGACCAGAGTGAGCAGAAGAGCTTGGGTAAACTGGAGCCGAGGCTGAAGTGATGTGCTGTGTCCAAGATGTGCAGAGGCCAAGAGCTCAGGGATACATGTGACCCCTCAAACCTGGTGAATTCTCTCCTGGAATCTCTAGACAAAATATACACTTGATGATACCTTGATTTTAGCACACTAAGACCCATTTTGGACTTCTGACCCCCAGAAGTATAAAGAAAAAAAATGTGTTGTTTTAAGCCTCTGAGTTTATGTTAATTTACTGTAACAGCAGTAAGAAACTAACACAGTAAGACGGCTTTTATTTTTATGTGATGTATAGAATTAAATTGGATATGCTAGGAAATATTGGAAATTTATTGATTTATTTTTTTGTCTGAGCTGGAGTCTGGCTCTGTCGCCCAGGCTGGAGTGCAGTGGCGCGATCTCGGCTCACTGCATGCTCTGCCTCCCGGGTTCCCGCCATTCTCCTGCCTCAGCCTCCCGAGTAGCTGGGACTACAGGCGCCGCCACCACGCCGGCTAATTTTCTGTATTTTTAGTAGAGACGGGGTTTCACCGTGGTCTCGATCTCCTGACCTCGTGATCCGCCCGCCTCGGCCTCCCAAAGTGCTGGGATTACAAGTGTGAGCCACCGCGCCCGGCCAGGAATTTATTTTCTTAATATAGTTCTTCATATTAGAATAATGAGAACCATCGAGTAATGAAGTGTTCTATTTTGTGAAGGATGATTATATAAACAGTACGAAGGTTAAAAACCGGGCGGGACCGGCTGGGCACAATGGCTCGTTCATGTAATCCCAGCACTTTGGGAGGCCAGGGCAGGTGGATCTCTTGAGCCCAGGAGTCTCAGATCAGCCTGGGCAACATGTGAAACCCCATCTCCACAAAAATACAAAAACCAGGCAGACGTGGTGGCGGCGCCTGTGGTCCCAGCCACTCAGGAGGCTGCGGTGGAAGGATCGGAGCCCGGCAGGTGCAGGCTGCGGTGGACCGTGATTATGCCACTGCGCTCCAGTCTGGGTGACAGAGTGAGACCTTGTCTCCATTAAATAAATAGATAAATAAATATATATATAAGTAAAAGAGGAGGGTGTCTTTTGAAGGCTATTAAAGTCGTCTAAGTGTCCTCTGATTATATGAGGCTGGAATGGTGCATGGAATGTTGTGTTGAATAACCTGATACAGTCTCTGAAACTATAGAAGCATTAGTAATTTTAGCCTGAGAGTGCTATAGTCTGGGATAATTTGGTCCAATACTTCCAGAGAGGGTTGAAGTTTTGAGATAGCTGGAGTTATTTCAGTTGAAGACCTGAATATGAGGCAACTGGATACTCAATTACAATTCAATTTCTACTCTTTATATAAGGTAGAAATGGGTAACATGTGGGACACTGTGTTAAAAGTAATGCAGCCATAGTGTAGTGGTAAAAGCAGATGAAAAGTACTATAATAGTCGTATAGATGAGGTACTGGAAAGAAGCAGATTTGAAAAATTGGAGATAAATGTCAGTTTTCCGGAGCCATGGGATGAAAACCAAACCGGATTACAACAGATTCAATTCACTCAAGATGTCTAACTTGGTAATAGGTCAGAAAACTCAATTTGTCGTATTTTCTTAAAAGTACACAAAAATGTTCCTTTTGATAAAACACGTGTAGTGCACCTTCGGATTTGATTTTTCTTTATGTTCTGTAAACTGCTCACAGTAAAACAGAAAAAAAGTCTGACAAATATGATGGTCCTTAAATCTTGTAGGAGTATGATGCTTCTCCAAAGAATAGAGGTTTTCCTAGGAAGGCCCTAAGCAAGGAATCAAGTTTCCTTTTGCAAGAAATAAAATTCTCAAAAGTTCCCTGCACCTTGGAAAGGCTCTGGTTGAAATTAATAGCACAACGTTATTTATTTAAATTTTAACTTTTAAGTTCAGGGGTACAAGTGTAGGTTTGTTACAGAGGTAAGCTTATGCCATGGGATTGGTTGTACAGTTTATTTCATCACCCAGATATTAAGCCTAATATCCATTAGTTGTTTTTCCTGATCCTCATAGCAAATATGACCCCCATAAAGTTTTATGGTTACTTTTTTCTTATCTTCTGATTAATGCCATTAGATTCACCAATTGAAATTATTTTTCAGTAGTTTAATTCCCTCTAGAAGGTTTAAAAAATGTTTCCGAATTTCCTAAGTCTTCTTTCTTTGTTAGTCTTCTAAAAAGCTATATTCAATAGAATTCATGTGCTTAGGTACAGTTTCACTAAAAGCGTATCTTCAACATTTGATCTGTTTAAAAGTTCTTAAGGTGTTAAGGAACATTAGGTATCAGAGTTTATGGCATTTGATTAATCTGAATAAATCTTGGCATCAAATTGAATTCAGCAAAAGTAACAGTGATAAATCAGAGAGCAATATTTGAAATGTCTCCAGGAAACATTTTAAAACAATTTTTAAGTTCACTAATTTGAGTCATTACACTTGGCCCTAATATGGTAGATTTTAAGTGAAGCTCAGTCGAACCTGGCAGATATCATATACAAACTTTTAATAGTCCTAACAATTCCTGTACCTCATTTGGATAAAGATTATTTCCAGAGCATCAGTGCTTTGACCAGAAAGGCATTTATTATTCTGTAACACTTTTCTTGAGAAATTAGCATGATTCATCATTTGAGTACGCTCTCTCAGATAAGATTCTAATATTTGGGTGTGAATAAAACTTCAGGGCATTGAAAACAGCTGGAAGATAGACAATAGGGTGATCATCCTCTCTTGTCATTCTCTATCAAGGTCCTCTTTAATTATTGGCCTAAACAGCTATAACTTTATGGTGAAAACAAACCGCTCGGATATAGCGTTAAAGGTTGAAATAATGAATTATACATAAATCGATTTAGTTCAGTTATATTCTGTTGAATTGGGAGAACATCGAATTTTTAAATTTCTCTGCATTTCTTGAAGTTAGGAATAAAAGCTGGGGTGGGGTCTCCTGAAATAATGAGGTCTAGAATAATTTCTGTTAAATTTACTTTTTAGTAGGATAAGTCTACTAAAATCAATATGAATGGAACCTTCAATGTACCACTGAAGATAATTAATCTTTGAGAGGTTAAGTAACCATTACAAGGTAATTTACCTAATTAGCAACTAAACCAACCAAATTTTAGATTTCTTAACTTTAAGACTATTGCTCACATAGTCACGTAAAGTATATCTTCCACATAGTCACAGGCAATCACAAGCTAACACGAGCAGTTAGCACAAAATAGATGTTCCACATAGAATGCAGAACAAAAAAAGACACTTTAAACATCCTTTTCCCTTTTCCAAATTCATATTTAAAAAGTTTCTTGTGGAATTTCCCAAATGCCAGCATGACCACATATAATACAGATTGATACTCAGACCTCTAATGAGAAACAGTTAGAATTATGCTAAACAAGGAACATTCTATATTGATTTCACAAATTCTCCTCTTTCCACTTATAGTTTCTCATAAAATGTAACATGTTTGTCTCGTGTGGAGTCTGTATAGAAAAAGTGTGATAACTGAAGATATAGACACACAGGTGTATGTATGTCTGTGTGTTCCTGTGTATTATAGCCTTTCTTTAATGGTTTTCTCTTTATATATATATATATATATATATATATATATATATATATATATATATATATATATACTTTAAGTTCTAGGACACATGTGCACAACGTGCAGGTTTGTTACATATGTATACATGTGCCATGTTGGTGTGCTGCACCCAGTAACTCATCATTTACATTAGGTATATCTCCAAATGCTGTCCCTCCCCCTCACCCCACCCCATGACAGGCCCCGGAGTGTGATGTTCCCCTTCCTGGGTCCATGTGTTCTCATTGTTCAATTCACACCTATGAGTGAGAACATGCAGCGTTTGGTTTTTTTTGTCCTTGTGATAGTTTGCTGAGAATTATGGTTTCCAGCTTCATCCATGTGTCTACAAAGGACATGAACTCATCCTTTTTTATGGCTGCATAGTATTCCATGGTGTATATGTGCCACATTTTCTTTTTTTTTTATTATACTTTAGGTTTTAGGGTACATATGCACAATGTGCAGGTTTGTTACATATGTATCCAGCCACATTTTCTTAATCCAGTCTATCATCGTTGGACGTTTGGGTTGGTTCCAAGTCTTTGCTATTGTGAATAGTGCCACAATAAACATACGTGTGCATGTGTCTTTATAGCAGCATGACTTATAATCCTTTGGGTATATATACATATATATATAAAAAAACTATATATATATATTTTGGGGACGGAGTTTCTCTCTGTCACCCAGCTGGAGTGCAGTGGCGCGATCTCGGCTCACTGCAAGCTCCGCCTCCCGGGTTCACACCATTCTCCTGCCTCAGCCTCCAGAGTAGCTGGGACTACAGGTGCCCGCCACCATGCCCGGCTAATTTTTTGCATTTTTAGTACAGACGGGGTTTCACCGTGTTAGCCAGGATGGTCTCGATCTCCTGACCTCATGATCCACCCTCCTCGGCCTCCCAAAGTGCTGGGATTACAGGCATGAACCACCGCGCCAGGTCTCTATTTAAGTTAGCTCTGTCCAGGGCAAACCAGCATTTCAAAGATACAAACTGTTTTTGCAAAAAACAGGTATACACCTATCCATAGTGCAGACATTATGTCTACTTATTTCTCTCTAAATAGATCTTTCATTTTAACAAGTACTTCACCTTCACAAAATTTAGTTGAGTCAGTGAACTCTTATCCAGATGCTATATCTTGGCCAGATTATCAAGAATTAAGCCTCACAGATAGGCTGTTTCCATTTCCTTTAACAAAGTTTATCAGTCCTGAGTTACTTCTTGATTTCTTGCCAGTGGCATATAATGATGACTCAGCCAAGTCAGTTCCCAGAGTTGGACTCTTTTTTTTCTTATACACAGGAAACTTCTTTTCCAAGAATACTTGTTCCAGTTGCTCACAATCTTCATAGTTGATGATTATAGAATGATCTATGTACTTTCAATGTACCTTCAAAAATGAGATCTGCAGCTGGATAAGACGTGTGTGTGTGTGTGTGTGTGTGTCTTAGTAGACTTAAACCGTTCATTGAATAAGAAGCCTAGTTGATAGTGTAAGGTGAGAGTTAGAAGAACAGGGAATTATTTGGTTTAAGGAATTGTGAAGAAATGTGCTATGCCATTAAAATTTTTCTCTACTTTTGTGTTAAATCTTAATTTTGTGCAGAATTTACTAAGCTGCAGGAAACTGTCAAAATTGACTCTTGCTAAGTTCCATATTGGTTTGTAATTATCTTAAAACAAAAGTTGGTTGATACTAAAGTGCAGTTTTTCCTCTAGCTTTCATAAATTGAGACAGGTCTTTTTCTCACCCTCCACATACCTATGGCTGGAAGCCGAGGTGGTTGTTCTTGGTTCCCGTTACAACTTCTAGACTGTTAATTTCTCCGCTCCTTGCAAATTAGACTGTTCCTTTGAAACTCAAACCCCTTGGAAATATCGGCCATGCCCCTTTGGTATTACCATCATCAACAGACCTCCCTCCTGGGCACTCTGGTCTTATTTTTTTTTTTTTTTTGAGATGGAGTCTTGCTCTGTCACCCATGCTGGAGTGTAATGGTGTGATCTCGGCTCACTGCAACCTCCTCCTCCCGGTTTCAAGTGATTCTCCTGCCTCAGGTTCCTGAGTAACTGGGATTACAGGTGCATACCACCACACCCAGCTAATTTTTGTATTTTTGGTAGAGACGGGGTTTCGCCATGTTGGCCAGGCTGGTCTCGAACTCCTGACCTCAGGTGATATGCCTGCCTCAGCCCCCCAAAGTTCTGGGATTACAGGCATGATCCACTGCACCTGGCCTCTTGCCATTTATTTAAGGCTGTAGATCTTTTGCTCAATATCATCTTCAGGCAAGTTCAGCCATCATTTTAGTGGCTCAGCTTTCACGTGAAAGGACCAGTACAAACCTCGGTTCCCCGTTTTTTGACATCTTTATTTCCATTACTTTTTTTCTTTCCTCCACTTTATTGTCATCAAATCTGAAACATTTTCTATAAGGGTATATACCACCAGGATCTAGATGCAAATATTCTGCCTCCTGGACATCACTCCTTGCCAGCTCGTTGGCCCAGATGTCCTCATTCCTACAACCCTTCATTTTCACTGAGATTCTTCTTAGGACACAGCTGCTGCTGCTCCCTCACGATCCATCCGTACTCTCTTGCTTTCAGTTTCCACGTTTTCCTCCTCAAATGCCATAGTTCATTTTTAGCATTCCCTTGCAACTACCCTGAGCTTCATTTTCCCACAATTTATTTGTTTCTGTTTCTCTTCCCAAATTTTAAATATTGATGTTTCTAAGGGTTCTGTCCTAATTGCTCTTCTTTTCTCTCCACACACATACTCTCTCTAAGCTCTAAACACTACTAAACAGCTCATAATTTCCAGTCTTAGAGTTTGGCCCAGACCTTTATTCTGGGAGTTGATGATTTACATGACAATAGCACTCGAATAATTCAGAGGTAACATGTCCTGGTTTCCCACATGTCAGTAAGTGGCACTGCCAGCCATGCTAGACGCTTATAAGTCATTTTTGGCCCTTCCTCAATATTCTGACAATATCCAATTCAACATTCATTTAAAAAATATTTTGTTTCCAAATACATCTGTAATTTCCTCCACCTCTTTTGATTTCCAATGTCCCCAGCCTAGCCAGAGCCACATATTTTCTTACCTATGCTTATTTTCTTAGGTCATCCTTAGTCAACCTACTTTAATTCTTAATCTCCTACACCCTGTTAGCTACAGAGAAACCAAAGTGATCTCTTAACATGTCTTTCAGTTTCCAACTCTCCCACTTTTCTGGTGTACTTGGACTAACATTTATGTTCCTCATCATTACTAATGAAGACCTGTACTGTTTCACATATCCTTCTCTTTCAGCCACGTCTCACATTAGTCTTTCTCCCTTCTGTACTTCATCCAGATTCCTACTTTTCAGTTTTTCATTTCATCCAATTCACAGGTTTCTTCTACATGCCAAGATCTTGCTCATATATTAGGGTCCATGAACACTGGGGGTTTTTCCTAAAAGACGAATCTTTCTGTAGTGTATGAAAAGCTAACTCTTTTTATTCTCAGGTCTTACCTTAAATATTCTCACTTGAAAGAAGTGGTTAGAATCTGTATAATCCAAATTAATATTTCTTTTTTTCTTTTTCTTTTGAGACAGGGTCTTGCTGTGTCACCCAGGCTGGAGTGCAGTGGCACAATCTTGGCTCACTGAAACCTCTGCCTCCTGGGTTCAAGCAGTTTTCCTTTCTCAGCCTCCTGAGTAGCTGGGACTACAAGCGCACACCACTACACCCGGCTAACTTTTTTATTTTTAGTAGAGATGGGGTTTTGCCATGTTGATCAGACTGGTCTGAAACTCCTGGACTGAAGTGATCCATCCGCCTTGGCCTCCCAAAATGCTGGGATTACAGGCATAAGCCACCACGCCCGGCCCAAATTAATATATCTATATATAAAAATTATATGTATGAATCTTATATAATCTGAATTAAGATTGTATCTAATGTTCGCCCCAAAACCCTTGTTGTATATTCAGTCCCTTGCTTCACTTTGCATGTGAACACATTTTGTAATAATCTCTTCTCTTTGCTCAGTTGGGTTTCTTTGCCTGTCTTCGTCTTCAGAATTGAAACCCTGGGAGTACAGGACTGTGGCTTTCTTATTCACCACTGCAGCTCCGTAACTAAGAGAGCATCTGATACATATGTGTGAAGGGAATTGGTTAAATATAGACCACTATGTCCAGTGGAGTCCACAGCCTATTCACTTCATGTAGTTTCCAAGAAACAAAGGCTTCTCAACATATATTAATGAATGAGATATGGGCCAGGATATCTGGTCTGGCTGGAGATGGCTTAACTTTGAGTTCACTTGAGAGGGTATCAGTGTGAGCAGGGATGCTTTCACTCACTTCAAGAATTGCATGGTGTTTAGGGGGAAGAATCACCCTGCTTCTCTGGAGAGACATGAGGGCTCTGTGGCTCCTGTGGGCTCTCAAACTGTTGGAAGATGACTGCTAAACCTGAGTTTTCAGGTCTCCTAGTTATATTCATTTAAACTTATAGATGATTTGTCACTATTTTAAGTTGTTTTTCACTGAAAATTCAGTCTGAATATAGAGCCTTATTTCATTCAGAACAGAAAGAATGGGTTACGGTGAAATCTGTTTATCTATAATTTTTAAGTAAGTACAATTTTATAAACCAGTTATTCCTAACTTGAGAGGCCTGGAGGATTTATTACAATGTGTATTTCAGGGCCACATCTGCAGAAGTTTTGATACAACATTTCCTTACTAATCCCCCTGACAGCACATTTTAGCAGGCATCCTGTGTTATTGAGAAGCAGAACGTTTATGCACCACACTTTGGGAGAGAGAAGTGCATGTTATGTTACCATTTAAAGATGCCTGGTTCTTGTGGGGCAAATTGGCAAATGATTTATCTGAACTAATGGCAGAGTGGAATTTTAATATTTTAGGGTTTTCAGGAATCTTAGAGCTGTTTTCATTTGTCTCATACATAGAGCCTGAACCTTGAAGACATTAATGAATTTGTCACAGAAATTAAATTGGGCCAAAATTTACATTTCCAACCCATGTCTGTGCTCTTCATTCTAAAGCACAATGGCCTAGAGTCATATTTTAACCTCTAACTTTTATCTTATTAAAAAATAAAATAAAATAAATAATTGTAAATACATGCATGTATTATACCTATATATACAATTTATATACATTACAATATTAATTTGAACTACACATGACATCACTAGTAAAGGCCAGTTACAGTTTAGACTGAGATAAGCCCTGTGAGAATTTACTAAGATCAAAAAGACTCCTTTTAATAGTGACTCAGTGGCACCTACTCTAAGGACAAAGGCTCCAGTATGTATCCTAATCTAAGTTATTACTGAATGTGAGTCCTGTGATAGCTTCTAATGAAAATTTCCCATTGGAGAAAATCAATGTTAATAACTGGAACTCGAGAGCTGTAATGGGTTCTGCTGTGTTTTTCGGGCTTAGACTGTGTGCTATAATATGCTAAGAAGAGGAGTTGATGACCTGTGAGCTCTGGTCACTTCCTGATCTCATTTGATTCTTTGGTCTTTAGTTTTAAAAGGGTGATCAGAGAGGTTGCTTTATAATGGAGAAGTTGAACAAAAGGACCATCAACCTGCAGGCTCACTGGCACAGCGCAAGTTTCACCGGATAAGCATTTCAGTAAAGAGGACTATTGCCAACAGCAATACTTGCAAGGAAGCTTTGTTCCAGAGAGGATTTTTGTTTTTAAAGAAGCTGCTAGAAAAACTGACACTAGAAGCTAACTAGAGTCACTCTTTCTAGATATCAATGAAATTGTAAGTCTGAAGACATTACTTACCTAGATACAGAAATGGACTTTATTTAAGAACCAACTTTATACATATCTAATATACCTAGGCTTGTTGATCAAGTTGGCTGGCTGGGGAAGAATAAGACCATCTAGAAGATCCACATGATGAGAGAAAGCATTCGGGGAGGGCAGACAGATACTTGATGCTGGCCACAGATAGAACCCAGAGACGCTCTGTGATTGAAGTGGTTCTAATACCTAGAAGCTTCGATTTGCTCTTATAACGTGTTCTAAAGCCATTTAATTCAAGACTACCCTTCCTGGTTGGTACCTGTAGATGTAATGCATCTCCTAAGGTATTACTCTAGGCTCCATCGGACAGAACAACTACATGGAGGTAGGTGGTGGAGCCTCCGGACTCCACGACACATTTCACAGTGCTGTTTACTCCAAAACACTGGCCTAATTGAACTAATGTAGCTATTGGGTAAGACGAGAAGTAATACACGAACATTCTTAAAGTCTGTTCTCTTTTGCCTTGTGACCTTAAACATTTGAAAGACCAAGATGAACACTATTGAATAGAATTGTGTTTCCATCGTCATAACTAACCTGAAAGCCTAAGTTTTACCTCTTTCACTGCACATCCGATCTATTTTATGGGCAGAAGAGCACAATGGGCTCAGCTATCCAGGCTTTAGGAGTTATTTTAATCTTTAAAGAACAATAGACACAAGTAAAAGTACATACATAAAGTAGGTATTTTATATTTAATTTTTATTTTCATATGCATGAAAAGGGTGTTCCAAAAAAAGATTAGAGAAGTCCATGGCATGTCTTTCTGGTTAATGTTACTTTATTTTTTGGTTCATCTACCATACTACTTACAAGTTACTTGATTTTGTTCATGGAAAATTATTTTAAATGAATTGATTTTACTTTTCATCAGCACAGTTGTTGACTAATACCAAAGTTAGTTAGAAGGTTATGATTTTTGTATTTATAGAATGGCAGGGGCAGCATTTAGATAATACATCATAGTAACTTGGCATTTATGAAATATTAGTTTTCCATAAACATGAACTCAGAGAGGAAGGTTACATTTTTTTAAATTATAATAACATTTTGAAAAGCATCTGTCCTTTAAAATGTTACTGAAATATATATTGGAACTGGTGTTTTAGATGCCAGTCCTTCCTGAAGAGTGTTTTGAGATTTTTTTCAAATACTGCCTCAGTTCTATATAAAATAGAAAAAATTCTGCCTTGTAAAATGACTACTGGATGTAGGTAAGAAGAAGTTAAGGAAATATTACATAAAAATAGATTTGCAAAGGTAATTTGCTGGAGGATTATTTACACTTTGATGAGTGGATCTGGATATTTTGATACTAAGTGAAAGTGGTTCCACTGGAATTAGAAGGGAACAGAGATCTGCAAGCAGGAGTGAAAAGAATGTGTGTAAGCCGGGCACGGTGGCTCATGCCTGACCTCAGGTGAGCCGCCCACTTCAGCCTCCCAAAGTGCTGGGATGACACGCTTGTTAAGTGGTACTCTAATTAATCAGTAACTTAAACCTCAAAAGAGATTCATTATGTACACAAAATTAATCTTGTGTAATCAAGTGTATAAGTAAAATTAATTGAAGAAATCAAAAAACGCACGGTGGCTGACACCTGTAATCTCAGTGCTTTCGGAAGTCCAGGTGGGAGGATCCCTTGACTTAAGGAGGCTGAGACCAGTCAAGCAACACGGTGGGACCCATCTCTGTAAAAAAATTAGCCGGGGATGGTGGTGCGTGCCTGTAGTCCGAGCTACTTGAGAGGCCGAGGCAAAAGTATCGCTTGAGCCTAGGACTTGGAGTCTGCAGTGAGCTATGATCACACCACTGACTCCAGCCAGAGCAACAGAGGGAGACAATGAGAACACATGGACACAGGAAGGGGAACATCACACTCTGGGGACTGTGGTGGGGTGGGGGGAGGGGGCAGGGACAGCATTAGGAGATACACCTAATGCTATATGACGAGTTAATGGGTGCAGCACATCAACATGGCACATGGATACATATGTAACAAACCTGCACATTGTGCACATGTACCACAAAACTCAAAGTATAATAATAAATAAATAATAAACCACAAAACACTTGTAATTCCACATCCAGATATATAAACCACAGGAATACTTAGATAAACACACGCTATACACACATATAGTATATATATGATAAAATATATTTGTATGTTCAACTTGGGAAAGGTTGATGATTTTAGAAACAAACTAATAATTCTTTTGCCTTGTGCTCTAATGATTTTCAATATGAAGATGTATTTGGGATCAAATACATGAGGCTCCACATACAAGACATCTTTCTTTCCCCTCTTCTCAGCACCATTTTTTGGCTGATTATTGGACTACAACTGGGAGATCTAGAACTAAATTCCTGCTTAGTGTTTACTTGTTCAGAGCATAGGCTTTGAAATCGTCCTGTTTTGCCTCAGTCTCCACAGTGGTACCTACTAACCTCATGACTAGGGGATCGTGTAGCATTTCTCTAAGCCTTGTTTTCTTAGCTGTGAAGTGGTAAATTTTGGAAGTGCTTTGTTCATAGGATTTCTGTGAAAACTGAATTGGGTAAAGAATGTAAGGCATTTAGCACAGTAAAATAACCTGGATTACAGTAACTTTTCCAGGAGTGTTTATTAGTACTTAAACTGTCATTGTCATCAAAATTCTGTTTTTACATATGAACTTAGAAATGTCATTGTAACCTTCTCAACTCATTTGGTCATTTAAAATGGAGAGGTTGAGTTAGGTGTTTCTTCAATTTCTCTTTAGCTCTGATACTATGAGTCTGACGTTAAGTAATGCAAAGTTGGTAATTAAATCTTCCCCTTTCGTGATGTAGGAGAAAGGCATAAAAAATTTCTGGGTGACTGGATTCCCTTGCAAGTTTATTAGAATTGTAATTACGTAGCATTTTGAATAAGGCATTCATTCTGGAAATCATTAAGTTTATTTTTCTTAACTCCGTTATTTTGTCAACTGTGGAAAAATTGGGATTTAGGAGTAACCTCTGATTTAAAATTCCACCTACTAACCATTTAAATTGTAGTCTTGTAATTTCCTAACTTTAGTCTTGAAGGTGTTTCTCATTCTTATGCGTTATTATACTGTATTATATATTTATGCAACATAAAATTTATAGTTTTAACTATTGCACATGTTTACATATGAAAGGTGTAATTTTGAACTTATCATTATTAAATTTGCTAGTTTTGCTTCACTATTCATTTTGGACACTTTTCCATATTAGTACATGCAACTCAAGTTTATTCTTTTGAGCTACTGTATATCATTCAAATGTATGAATAAATAACCTTGCTTTGGTGGACATTTAAGTATTTTCATGTATCAGTATGAAAAGCAGTTTCAAAATGAACATTCAAATATACATTGTCATATATGTGTATAATATTTGTATATATGAAGGTTCCTGTGGGTCATATATCTGAAATCAAAATTACAAGTGTTTTGTACCTTCTATAATTAATTTTACTCTCAATTTTAAGTAAACAAGATTAGTTTTTGCACATGATGCATCTCTTTATTCAGTTAAAATTACTGACATAATTAGAATACCACTTAAAACTTGAGAATATTTTCAAGGGTATTTATGCAAAACTTACATAAATGTGTTGAAAAGTCCTTTTGTATATATGTAGAGATTACATGGTATGTTAAATTCATCAATTTGCCTAAATATCAAGTTATACTTAAGTAGTGTCCATACACCATGCTTTTGCTTGACTGAACTCCAATATGTATATCGGGAGTACTTTTTAACATTCATAGGTTAAGTGGCCTGTTTTGGAAAATGATATTAAAAATGGAATTCAGATGAATGCTTAAAGATTAAAAATGAATGAGCTTTCGTATTAATCATCAATATGACAACCCTAAAGGGAAGCATGATTTTCAAATGTACCTCCTTGTAGGCAGGATAATTCAGAAATGCACAGTGCATATTAGATATGGGATTTGAGTCGTAGTGTATTTCTCTAAGAATGTAATTTATTGTACTTTCACATCCACCCCACTGAATATGCAGAGTTTAAGATGCAATGGCCAGAAGACACGAGCGTGTCACTAGAAGGATGTGGACGTGGGCTCCGGGGCTGTTGATGATGACGGTGGTGTTTTGGGGTCATCTGGGGAATGGACAAGGCCAAGGTAAGTGCAAGGATTTTCTAATTCTTTGCGAGTTGGATGCGAATTTCACTTTGTGATGAAATTATGTTTAGTGTTTGGTTTGATGTTTAAGCAATTTGTTACAATCTTCCGTCAGGTTTTTGTTACAGGGTATTGTAATATCTCTGCAGTTAAATTGAAATAGAATTAAGTGTGAGTAAATGCATCAAAATTGAAGCCATGTTTCTGAAATTGGCTTTTCTCTGTTGTAATTGATGATATGTATATATATGTGAGGTATTATGTGGCCATATATATGCGTGTGTCTCTGTTGCATTTGGTGACATGTATATATATGTGAGGTATTACGAGGCCATATAAATTCGAGTGTGTGGGTTTTGGGTGGGTGGGTGTGCCTGTGAGTTTGTGTATGTGGTATTTTACAGGAACACGTAGCATATAAAGTTGTTGTGATTTTGAAGAAAAGTTTTTGGACGTTTGTCTGTTTAGGGTTTTTATGTTTTTGGATGTTTGTCTCTTTAGGGTTTTTATGTTTAACATTTTAAAATTTCAAGAACCTATTCTTAAAGGATGTGATGTTCTTTAGAAATTAAATGAAAAATGTGACGTTTCTCGTTCTTCTGCCAAGGGTATTTAGGGGAAATTAATGAGAGAGTGGAGCTGCAAGGTTGTGGCATCCTGAAATGTCAGTTGGAGAGTAGAAAAGGGCCATAGATTTTGGAATAAGGCTTTCAATACTGATTTCATCAATAGCTGTATGGAGTGGTTTGTGCCAAATCTAGTATCTGTGAATGTATTTTGTGATAAGTATTGTATTATTTTTGGAGGTGTGTTGCCTGCTCATATACAAATTGCAATTCTGTACTTTATGTGATAAAACATCCTGACACCCCTGAAATTTTCTTTTCCTTTCGGGGCAAGTATATTCAGCATTGATTTTCTGCATTTTCAAGGCTTGAAATGAAATCTGTGAGCAGGAAGTTTACAGAGTTATTTCAAGGGGTAGATATATTTCTCCAGATAAAATTGAAAGTGTGCAGTGTTATTATATAATTGTGATGAAGTTGAGCTTTGCTAGTTTGGAGTATCTAATAAAGTTTAACACTTTTTAAAAGATCCTTCAAAAAGATCAGTTTTCTTGCCATATGTAATATTGTTCAATGAAGATTTGAAATGAAATAGATATGTTTTCAAAACCACAAATGCATCTGTGCCTTTGTATATGAACAGTTGTATATACATGTAAGCAGATAATACATTTTGTTTATTAAGATCAGCTTTGATTTTAATTTTTCTTTCCTGTCATTCAGAATTTGTATTTGCATCTAATAGAATTCTCATTTTTCTTTTGTGATAAAACTAATGTAAAATATATTCAATACACATAGTAGTTTTTTTCACCAAAGGTCTAAAACAAGAATATGTAGACAGTAGCTACGTTGGATTTCTTTGGCTATAAGAGTTGTCTATTTCTCTGGTGATGTGTAGAATTACTAAAATGCAGCATGACAACTGTTTCTCTGTAATAGTGATCCAACATGACATGTAGTATTACACAGGGTTGCTAATACCTTCCTCTGACCATCATTTCCAGTAATTGTGGCTTGTTTTAGATGAGGAATAGGTTATTAGATATTTAAAATATTTGAGAAAAATAGGTATCTTCTCTCTTATTTACCCAAACCCTTTTATTTACTCAATATTGATGGCTCAAGTATTCTATCTTTCACTAGGGACCATCATTTATTAAAAAATGGCCTGAAATCAATTCCAAGTCTAGCTGTAGTGAAGCTTCTAGTGGGAAATGCAAGTTAAGTAATTTGTTTTCTTTCTAAAAGGATAAATTAAAATAGACAATGATTCAAAGAACAAAACAACTTAATAGAAAACATAATGGAATGCTTTGATACTATGATTCAGGGAATTTTGCTTCCTTAGTGGTAGCTAGATTGAGTGAAGGAGATTGCTTAGGTATAATGAGCAAATCTTATAATTGCAAGTATAACCCAAGCTGCATATCATCATTTAGCTCAATAAGCCTCATTAAATATTAAATATTACCTTTTAACTTTTATGCAATTAAGCAGAATTTAAAAATAAAAGTTTTAAAAATTAAAGTTTTTATTACTAAGTATCTTTTAAAATACAAATCTCACAGCTCCTTATTGTCAAGAAAAGAACACATGAAAATTTATAAATAAGGTTTTCTCTCTATTAAATTTACAGTCTTGCATTAAATATTGGTTATTGGGACCCACCATGTCCATGATTATGATTAAGTATCAATGAAAGATGACTCTTGCAGCAAATATGCATGCAAATGTTTTAAGATTATTTTCACATTATTTCACATAATTTCTTAAGCATAATAGGATAAGTAAATTATACTTTCTACACAAGCTCTTCATATTTATGAATAGACCATGTTCTAAATTTTTCAATCATTGGGGAATCCCAATGTCATATTTATGAATGGACCATGTTCTAAATGTTTCAGTCATTGGGGAATCCCAATGTCATATTTATGAATGGACCATGTTCTAAAAGTTTCAGTCATTGGGGAATCCCAGTGTCGTATTTATGAATGGACCATGTTCTAAATGTTTCAGTCATTGGGGAATCCCAGTGTCGTATTTATGAGTGGACCATGTTCTAAATGTTTCAGTCATTGGGGAATCCCAGTGTCGTATTTATGAATGGACCATGTTCAAAATGTTTCAGTCATTGGGGAATCCCAGTGTCGTATTTATGAATCGACCATGTTCTAAATGTTTCAGTCATTGAGGAATCTTCCTAGAGAAACCGTGTGAGAAATTGTAGCTAAGCTCAAAAACGGAAGACAAAAATCGATTTAACGAGGAATGTAGATTAATGTCATAGTATTATCGCGACTGTGTGCAACCACTACTTATAAACAATGATATAAGAAATGCAATCTGAAATCTGAATTCTAAATAGGAATGTAGTGCCATTATCCCTCTGGGACCCTTAGGGTCAAAATAAGATAAAAGGGATGAATGGTGGGTTGGAAGTCAGTCAGTGATCCTTGTCAAATTTTTGTATCTGTCAAGAAAAGCATCTGCTTGAGGACATCCATTTTCCTACTTCTGAGTTACAGAATAATAGGTACTTATCCTGAATGTGACATTCCCTGACGTGGACTCTGTCTTTGCTGCTTAGGTGGTGTGTGCATGAGAAAGTGCTTAACATCTGAAAACGGAGACAATCCTTAGAGAAAGATATATATGAATTTTAAAAGGAAATATACCTACGATGGAAATAAAACAAATAGCATAAATATCTAGCTGTATTTGGTCTTTTTGGTAACTATTACAATATATACATTTTCAAACAACTAAGTTCAGCACTGACTTTGGGAGAATCTAGATAAAACTGAACTGACATATAATAAGCATTGGTGTAATTAATAGCACAGCGGGCAGAACCATGGGGGTATTTCCTGAGGAAGAGGGACTATAGAGAGGCAAAAGAAAACCCAGCTCATTCTGGGGAGTGCCAGGAGCAGTTATTATATTCAGAACTGAGAACTTATTTCTAACTCACCAACCCATAGTTCTGGCTGAAGTGCAGTGGTGCAGTCATAGCTCATTCTCAGCCCCAAACTCCTGGGTTCATATGGTCCTCTCATCTCAGCCTCCTGGTAGCTATGACCACAGGTGTGCACTACTTTGTCCAGCCAGTTTATTTTATATTTTATTTTCATTTCATTTGTAAAGACTGGGTCTTGCTATGTTGCCCAGGCAGGTCACAAACTCCTATCCTCAAGCAGTCCTCTAACCTAGGCCTCCCAAAGTACTGACATTACAGGCATGAGCCATTGCATCTGGCTGAAAAATATTTCTGTCCTAATGGCTTTAACAAAGAAGTGCCGTTTTGGGGATATATACAATGGTGTGCTGCTTGGGAGTGACAAAAAAATAATTATAAGAAGAATGGAACGAATATGTCAGTATGTTTTCAAAAGCAAGTTAGCCCAAGTTTTTAAACAAGCATAATTTTAGGGTTTTTGTAACTAACTTAGGGTTTAAATGTAGCAAAAATTTTAAACATTATCATGAATACACAGAAAATTTTAATCAATTTGGTTTCCATGATGAATTTACATGCTTAAATTCCTAATTTCAATTTGCTGCTAGATATGAGAAAGTTTGAGATTTTGAAGAAGCAAGTGGTTCTTACAAATGTAGCAAACTTAAATTTTGAGGACAATTTAATTTAACTTCCATTTTTATGACCAGATTTTGGGTCAGCTGTTAAGCATTCAAAAAATAAAATCTGATAATATCTGGCAATTCCAATTTTCAGTTTTATTGATCTTCACCATGAAATAATATATAAGGTAAGGGGCAAAATTTTGGAAAAGCAGATCACTTTGTTGTCCTATTTAGCAAGTTCTCAAATTATGCCATCTTGGAATCATTACAAGTAATTATACGAAGACAGTATCTTGTGTTTTGTATTTCATTGTTACACATCCAATTGTTCTCTAGAGATATCAGAGAAAACCCACTCAAGAAGGGAAGGTTAGATAAACAGCCCTCTCTCTCTCTCTCTCTGTCTTTGCCTCCATTTGGTTCCTTATGTTCATTTCTCAGTGCATTTCAGTTACTTTTATTGTTCCCTTCATTTTCTCTTTCATTCCAGAAGTTTAAGTGATTGCATAATTCTTTTGACAGCTGAAAGTAGTATCCGACTTTGAATGAAAGGTTTACAGCTACAGCTTTTCAATTAGAAAATCTCAGATCATGTGATCTATGAGTTTTAATATCTTAGGATCTCGACCAGTAAGGAATAATCACTTTGAAAAACCTTGATGCTACCTAGAGTTTGTGTTTTGTGAGGTTGCTTGGTAAATTATTTTCCTTTGATAATTGAATATTGCTTCAAGAGAGGTGAGCTCAGACGTTTGGCAATGAATATTGAATGTGTATTCCAAGAGACATGACCTTAAAATATCATCAAGCTAAGTAGTAGTGAAATTGAACTCTGCTGTATAATAGAAGTCAGTGTTTCTTACATCTTTGTGATATATAAATATTTTTACATTGTGGTAGATAATAATTTGTATGGGAACATTTAATTGAATTTAATTTATCCTATGGCAGAATTATGTTGCATAGGTCATTTTAGTTTTTGATTTAAGCATCTTAAAATTACAAATGCAAATATTCAACACGTAAAACCCACATGAATACACACTCCCAAACATTTGAAATCCTAACAGTCATTTCCAACAGCTTTTTCCTACAAAAGAAGTCAGCTCTTCTTAGAGAAGACATGCATTCCCATAGCTTGAGAGGTGCACACTATAAGGTAAACAGAGAAAGGATTACAGCAGTTTAAGTATACCAGCGGATTTACTTTATAGACAATAGACTTTTGAATTACTTGTCTTCAAAATTTGGTTTCTTGAGAAAATTATCTGTGTAGATTAATCATGCATTTCAGATACTTTCCAGACATCTGAATGTTGTTTTCTTAAAAGTAGCCAGCACGCCTTTTTATGCAGTCTGCATGGGAGATAGTAAGAGATGTGTATGCTGTGTATCTACTAGTAGAGATTTGTTTATGAGTGCTTCCTTAAAAAATTATTTTTTCTGAAGAAAGGGATTTCTTTTTTATAATTTAGATTAGATGATTTTAAATGTTTTTAGGTTTTAACCTCTCTGATCATCAGGGTCATTGCCATGGAAAAAATGCAAGTTATAGCATATTTCATTTTTATAAGGAAAGAAGTTGATAATTTAGACTTTTTTCTTTTACTAAATTGAATTACATCACTCAATATTTGGATGGCATTAATTCACAATAGCAACAAAAAAATCTTACTATTCAACAAAATAAAGTATGATTTCCTTCACATTTAACTTAATTTGTTCTTTAAAACATCTCCTAACGAAGGTTTTCTCATCCTCTGAAGCTGAATTTATTTAGGAAAAAATATTTTAAACACCATCCCAAGTGATATAACTATTTTTATTGAGCTTTGATGTTCTATTTGAACATATTTGAAGACTGTACAAGCACTCAATTTAGAATTAAGATTTTATTTGGAGATTTTGGTTGTATTTGAAATCTGTTGTGGAATTAAACATGAAGAATACGTCAATTTACTAGATGTCATTGTCTATGACACATTTTAGTCTTATCTTTCTGCCTATATGTAAAGAGGAATAGAAATAATTGGTATAAACAGGAAAAAAGAAGTAAAGTGGTAGGATCAGATGTGAGAAATATATAAGCTAAGATACTCTTTTTTTGTTTGTTTGTTTTTTGTTTTTGTGAGACAGAGTCTTGCTCTGTTGCCCAGGCTGGAGTGCAGTGACACAATCTTGGCTCACTGCGGCCTCCACCTCCCAGGCTCAATGGTTCTCCTGCCTCAGCCTCCTGTGTAGCTGGGATTACAGGTACGCATCACCACACCCGGCTAATTTTTGGATTTTTAGTAGAGACTAGGTTTGACCATGTTGGCTAGGCTAGTCTCAAACTCCTGACTTCAGTTGATCCGCCCACTTCAGCCTCCCAAAATTCTGGGATTTCAAGTGTGAGCCACCAGGGCCAGCCTAAGCTAAGATATTCTAGAAGCTATTAATAGTAAAATATAATGTAAATTGTTTAAAATTAATCTGTATATGAAATTTTTTCTAGGACTTTCCTGCCAGAAAAGTAGGAATAGAATGGCAAAAGGAACGAGGTTCCTTCTACAAGTAGGCACACATCCTATTTCACTTTATCCTGTGATCAGTCTCATAACCATCTCCTGGTGTGAAGTGCTAAAACTGTGCTTTAAGAATAACTTAAGTCCTTTATGTACAAACTAAAGTATGAGAGCCTGAACCTTGGAAACCAAGAGATTCCAAAAAGCCTTATGTGTGAGACTGGGTGCCACAGATCTTGGCAGAAATTACTGCTTATTCTTAATTCTTATTGTTCCTTTCTAGCACTTCAATTTATAATGCCAATATCTACCTCAGCCTAAAGACAAGCTCTAGAATCACTTGTGTTACTTATTACATTTCTTTTAAAAAACTCATGAATTACACATGAATTTCAAAGTTGCCAACTGAGATTCCAAGGACTTAAAAAAGAAAAAACGTGGCACCTTTCCATTATAAAGGCTGTACGCAGTCTTCATAGTGTTTGTCTTTAAGGGACAACATGCCTCATCCATCAGCAACTTTTCTTCCTTAAATCATCATATCTTGCCTAAAAAGGTTTTCTGAAAACTAAGATTTGCAGATTGTTATATCACATCTTAATCTACGTATCAACTTTAGCATTATCAAAGCATGAACTGTTCTGGGTTTTCATAGTTAATTATGTTTGTGGTAATAACTGGGATGCAATTGTTTTTCTTCTGATGATTTTGTACTTGCTTTTCTTATGGTAACTTCTGATGCTTGTTTGTAAGATCTTCCTCTCTTTTCTCCATCTGGTTATCTTCTTACCTTCTGTCCTTTAACTCAGATGTCACCCACACTGTGTGTCTTTCTGGATTGCTTCTTATTTAACTGTTGCTTCTCATAGTTTACATACCTCCTCCTGTACCACACTATCAACATTTCTCAAGCTGCACTATATGCTGGGTTGTGTCTTTATTTATTTATAAGTTCCTTGATAATTCGGACTATATATTAGTATATTCAAAAAATACTTATGAAGTGTTTACTTTGGGTCAGGAATTATTAAGTGAAGGAAATTGACCAAAACTCTGCCATCATGAAGCTCGCATTCTAACTTAGGGAGACAGATAACAGACAATGAGCCACATAAATATGCAAAGTATCGTAAGTTAGATGGTGAAAAGTAATCCTGGATGGGGATCAGATAATTTTGATAGGATAATTTTTAACTGGGTAGTCAAGAAAGGCCGCACAGAGAAGATGGCAATTGGAAGAACAAGGTGGTGAGAACTGCTGAGTCTGGAGCAAACACACAATTTGGAGCAGTAGAAGATTCCAGAAGTAACAGTATAGAGGCGAAGAAGTGGGAATTGTGTGGAGTCTTTTACTTGCTGTTGTAATGACCTTGGCTATGCTTTGAAGTGAGGTGGAAAGTTGGCAGGGACCTTAGTTTTCTTTTTAATAATTCACTATGAATTTTGAACGGTCACTATTATAGACTCAATAATTTTGCTTTATTACTCTTGCAATTGACTACAAAAGAGCGTATTGAAGAAATGTTAAATTCTAATTTAAACTGATTGAAATAGGTTTTTATCTTTTTATGTTTCTCATCACTGAATATCTCATTTTTAATTAGTTTGAAAGCATTCTAAGATAGTGAGCCAATGCAATTTAGCATAATGCATAACTTATTATTCATCAGATTTAGGTATTTAACCGAGGATGCTAATTAGGAAAGTAACTTGTTCTGTTGGATGATTTTGATAAAGCTACTTTCAAATGATTATCACATCCATTGATGTCATATTAAGTTGTGTTTCTGGAAACCAAATTTAGGCAGTGGTAATGAGTTAATATCTCTAAGTGGATACCTTTTATCTCTACAGTCAAGGATACTTGAAAGTGGAAAAACATACTGGCTTCAAGTCTTGGGAACTAGGACTTACCGGAAATGTGTGTGTTTGTTTTGTTTCCTGGTGGAATTGTCTTCTCGGAAAGATGGTGTTTCCTTTTCAATAGGAAAAAATTGATCCTATGCTGCTTTACTTTAATGCTTTGCTTTTGTCAAAATAGTGTTTTCTTAGGAAAATTAACCTATCATAATATAATGAAAAGAGAAATGCTGAAGACACAAAATGATGTCCATGTTAATATTGAGTAGGAAGCATCAAGGGACATGAGAAGAGGGAAGCGAAGAGAGGGAGAAGAGAAATTTATAGTGTAACAACAATTAGTAAAAAGGATTAGCATATACATGTAGTCAATAAGTCAATAAATGGCTGTTTATAGAAAGCCTACCAGGCACTAGGGGATATAGCAGTGAAGAAGGCAAAGACACAATTGGCTATACTGTAGTGAGGAGGGAAAGAGGAGGAAGACATACAAATACCTAAACAAAGCAATGGTGTGAAGGGCTATAAAGTACACTACTACGAAGAAGATTACATGTGATAACATGGCTGAGTAAAACTGTCAAGGAGGAAGGCACTGATCTGGCTGTAGGTATTTCAGAGCATTTTTCTCTCTGAGGAGGTAATATTTCATTTGAGAGTTGAGTGAAGACAAAGAGGAAGGTACTTTGAAGATCTGGGGTGCTCTGAGCAGAAAGAAGGGCAGATATAAAGATTCTGTAATTTAAAAAGAGAGCTTGATAGTTTCTTACAAAGAAAAGAAGGCCGGTTTGGCTGGAATGTCCATGAAGGAAGAGCATGGAGAGAGATTACATGAGTGTTCTCAGGGACCAAATCTAGATCTTATATCAAAATGTGAATATAAATTAACTACATTGAAAAGTGTATGATGGATGTGTGATACGATGAGGTTAGCTCTTAGGAGGGTGTACTATTGTGGAAGGGTACACTAGTGAAGGAAGGGGGTTCATTTAGCTGACTATTGCACCTGTCCAGTTGAAGGATGATGGTAGTTGGGATTATGAGTGTAGCAATAAAGTTGGAGAAAATCAGTTGAGATTGGAAGTTGATTTGAAGATGATTGAATTTACTGAGCAAGAATTATATCAAGGTATTTGGATTTAGGGACATGGGGGATTATGGTCACTTTTAGTGATATGGCAAAGTCTTGATGACATGAGGCAGTTTGCAAGTGACAGAGGTGTGGGTAGGTGCGTATGTGTGATTGATTTTACATTTTTTAATCTTAAATTAAGACGCTAGTTAGAATCCAAGTGGAGACATCAAGTAGGCACTGACAAGTTGACTTGGCTAGAGATGTGAGTTAGATCATCGTAGCCTATAGAGCATGCCTAAAGTCATGAATCTAGGTGAGGGGTTGGAAAACTATTATAGCCCATGAGCCAGATCTGGTCTGCCACCTATTTTTGTATGGCTCATGAGTTATAAGTACGTGTGGCATTTATAAGTCTAAAATGTAAAATACAGGGAAATTTTTCAGCAGGGAAAGTTCCATAAATTTGCCTCTTGGCAACACAAAGCCTGCAATATTTACTATCTGGCTCTTTGTCAAAAATGTTACTGACTCCTGATCTGGATGAAACCCTGTGAGGAGAGAGTGTTGACAGAAGAGAGAGAAGCATCACAGTGGAAATTAAAATTATGTCAACTGAAGTGTGTAGGGTAGAGAATTTAAGCCTGAGTATAACAGTAAGAGATTAAAATAACAGTAAATTCATTATCAGCGTGATCAATGAAACCTTTGGGGGCAAAGAGGAACTATCTTCGTCACACCTTTCACTCACTCATAGAAAGATCTTAGGCAGGAAATATAACTTGTTTGAAGATCTGAGATAAGGCTAATGTAGTTTGGACAAAGAAAGCCAATGGGAGGATGACATTACATCTGGCCAAAGATTTAGGGAAGAGCCAAATACTTCAGGCTTTTTAAAGTGATCTTTAGATAAAGAGGAGGTCATCAAGGCATTCCGAATTTGGAGGATCAAATCACATCTGATGGAAAAAATCTGGCTGTATGTGCATCTAGGATGTAAGGAAGCCAACATGGATGTGAAGTTAAAATTGTCCATTGCAAATAATAAAATGAAGGCCCCAGGTAGCCTTGGCAAGGGCAGATTTGGTATAAAATCCTTATTGGAATGGGCTTAAGCAGTAACGGGAATACGGATCTAGCTGTTGTGTTTAGTGGAATTTTATCAGTCTTTTTGTTGTGTATGATATATAGATGGTCAAAATAAGGAACTTCTACATTTTCGGTTTTTGTTTTATTTTAATTGAGATTTGAATTAAAAATAAGAAACTTTTATTTTGAAACTTGGAGACTGTGTTTAAAAAGTATAGAGTAGGGCTAGAAAAAAACCTAAAACTCTCCTGATGAGGAGAGTGCTAATCGTGACTCTAATAATAATAAAATACTTTTCTGATAATTTTTTGTGTGTTTCATTATTTATATATGTATGGGAAGTTGTACCCTAGCCACATGCCAATTCACCTGGTGAACTTGCTCTTCAACGTGGCACAAATATTTCCTTCTATCTTTAGCCTTCCGGGGTTTCTCACATGGACTATTGGCTCTTCCTACATGAACCTGCTGGTAGTACCCTGTAGGAGACATGCTACTCCATGACAACAGGCACCACGCTGTAGGGGAATTACCATACCTGTCAATCACTATCTCTAGAATGTGGCCTTTCATGAGCCCTGAGATTTCATACTGTTTCTCTGAGCTGTAACAATATTTATATTGAAAAAATAAACATGTTCTTCTATCTTTAATATTTTATATCTTATAATTTGAATATCCCATTTTCATTATACTACTTAGCTGCTAAGTTATGTTATAAAAACAAGTTTTAATTATCTGCAAACACCTTCAAATCTAATCCTTACCGGTGAAGACTGATGTCTGGTTAACATCTGTTAGGACATTTATTTCCATACAGTATTTATAACGCCTTTTTGTTATTGATTGGTATGATAAATGTGTAACTCTTACACAAAGACAAAATTTTTAGATTTTTGTATTTAAAATACTGGTTATCAAAAGAAAAACCCAGATGTTATTTGTTTATGCTTCTGCTTGAGGTACTGAATCTATTTCAAGTCATATTTCTCAGTATTGATATACTTAATTTTGCTGAAATAATAACACACTAACTTTAGCTACTTTTTTTCTCAGTGTATCTCCTTGTCGCTCACCATTTCCGCCTCATTTCACTTCTCATCTTTATTTCTTTTTCTTTGGTCTTCTTTTACTTTACGGATTCTTTCAATTTAGAAGTGTTCTTGTTTTCTGTTAATTACTATTCTTCTTGGATGTACACAGTTATCCTTTTCCATTTCATTTGTGAATTCATCTCAGAGGTATTTTGTATGTGCCTTTTACTCATAGCTTCTCAGAAGTCCCTTTCGAGGTTACCGATTTAACATGTCATGTACTATAAGGTTTGCATGGCATGGTGGCAGCTGACTTTGGTCTTTACAAGGATTGAAATGTTCACTCAACATGGATTGGTAGAATTTATTTTTTCCTTAAACATTTCATCGCCTTGTAAACAAACAAAAGCAAACCCAAGACTCAAAACTGACATTACTATTGGTGCCCCTGGAAATAGCTACCTTCTCACTAAAGTAGATTTTGTCATCCAACTTTATGTGTTGTTGAACACACATGGTGCTGTATGAGCACTCACTCACTAGTCTAGAAAACATTGCTGTGACCAGTTACCAGAAAAATAAATTCAGATTGCTCTTCACCTTCCACAGATGACCCTTCTGAAAGCCATTTGAATTCATTATAAATTATAGTTATATTAGTGTGACTTTAATTCACTTGTAATCTGAACTTTATGTGCAATGCATTTTTTCCCGTGTTTAATCATTTTTGAATGCTAAATCATTTGCAAACAAATGGCTTGTCCTTGAGAAAGAATTTAAGGCTGAAAGTACATTAAGTGCCATCTGGGTATCTGTGTCAATGGTTTTGTCACTACAAATGTGTGTGTGTGTGCATATCACCTACTTTATCACATTTATTTGATAAAATTGATATGCAATCTCTAAATCATTGTGTCTCCAACTTGTGTTATGCCACAAATACAAATTTTTGTCCTAAAGTTGATGGTACCCTTTGTAAAACTAGAAGTTCTCATTTGTGCAAAGGAAGGAAAAATAAAACAAGAAACAAATTCAATAAAAAAATTAAAGGTCAGATTTCTTTTATAGCTGCTGAATTCCTTTCTTTCCTTTCCATCATCCTCACATTCCCAAATCTCAACAAAGTTAAGAAATTAAAACACACATCATGAGATCATATGTTCACCTTGTTCAGGAACTGAAGGATTACATATACAAGACTATACCTTAATAAGTAGAGGGAGAAATATGAAGATATGAATAGAATATGAAAATTTATTATAATGCAGTTGTATTCTAAAGTGTTTCCTAGGCAGGCTAAGAGTATGTTGCCAGGAAATTTTAAGAGACCCACTCCATTATGTAGAAGAGGATGTGTGTAGATCTCTTAATTCTGAAATGTTTAGAACTGAGTACAACAGGTCTTTGAATAACGACGTTTCATTCAATGTCATTTCATTATGATGTTGATGAGAAAAAACAAATTGATTCCAATTGGGGTTCACTGTCTGTGTAGAGCTTATGTATTCTCCCCATGTCTGCATTGATATTCTCTGGATGCTCCAGTTTCCTCTCACTTCCCAAGGCTGTGCATGTGAGGTTGATTGACGTGTCTATGTGGTCCCAGTCTGAGTAACTGTGGGTATGTGTGAGTGCACCTGCAATGCGACGGCACCCTGTCCAGGGCTGGTTCCCACATTGCGTCCTGAGCTGACAGGATAGGCTGCGGTCAACTGCAACCCTAAACTGAAATAAGTAGGTAAATAATGATTTTACTAGCTTTTATTAATCTTAAACGTATGAATAGCTGAAATTTATTTCAGCATTTAATATTAGAAGTGTTTTGATCTTTATTTACAAGTTTGTTGACGTTTTAGTTACCAAAAGCCATAGAAGCTGAACTCTTTTGATGTCAACCTATGGTAAAATGGGTTTCGCTGACTGTATTTTTGTACCAATTAACCATCCCCAATTTATCCCTCCGTATGCGTGTATCAAAACATCACGTGACCATAAATATATATACCTATGACCAGTTTTCAAGCACCTGTCAATGATGTTAAGTGAAGACTTATTGTAGTCCTTTTTTGGCATAACGAAAATGTGTGTGTTTTGTTCAAGATTGGAAAAGTTCTTTGTGTAAAGAACTAGACAGTAAATATTATAGGCTTTGCTGGCCATATGTAGTCTCTGTCTCTCCTTCATCTACTCATTCTTCTTCTCCCCTTCCTTCTCCTTCTTTAAACACTTCCAAAATGCCAAAACAATTTTTAGCTCTCAGCCATATGAAGCAAGCCATTGATTAAATTTGGCTTGTAGGCCCATAAGGTGTGAATTCCTTTACATCATCAGAATGCCGCATATATATGAAATGTTATCTATGAGAAATTAATGGGGCTCCCAGCAGAGAGAAATTAGCCTAAGTTAAGTTTGGGCTTTGGAATTCAGGGGAATGCCATGCACAAAAATGCTCTGCTTTTAAAACTAGTTACTAACAGTCCATTTCTGATATCAGAAATACATGAAAACTACCAATTGAACGGACATTATTCACTACTTTAGTGCTGCTACTCCTGTGTGGTGGAAAAAGAATCCAGAAAGTTTTCCTTTCCATTTGAACATTCATGCAATAAAAATTTCCAAATCTTTTTTTGAACAAATTTTTATCTTATAGCTCTCTTGTGTACTTTATAAGTACGTTTTGCTGCTTATTCTCAGTAACTGTATTGAAACAATCTGTTTTCCTTTATCAATCAAAATAAAATAAGAAATTTAGCTTAATACTAATATTAAGCTGAAGTGCAAGATATATGAAAAAGAGAGAAAAGAAGCAGGATAAACTGACCTTTTGATAACTGCAGAGGACAGCAGATCAAAGACTGGACTTTAACGTCTGACATTTTCAGAATCTATCACAGTAAGTCCACTGGGTCCAGAAATAGGTTTTAATCCTAGATTGAAATGACAATGCTGTCATGACATTGAGTTTGATGGAAAAAGTGAAGTTAAAGTTTTTCTCAATATTTTTTTAAAATCAATGATTGATTTAACTATAAAATGGACTGATTCTGAAGAACTCATTCTGACGTTGGAGGTGAAAATGCTTTTACTCTAATCATTAAAATCAATTTCTCTAGATATCTGACTTTATTCTGCTTTATAACATAAAGAATGAAACTATATTTATTAATGAAGTGTAATCTAGCAAAGTGGCATAAGCATAATTATGAGTCACTTACTAAAGTTGTGTGTTTTTTTCCATTGCATGAAAACCCTGCCTTGTTTTAATTTTTATTGACTCTTTAAAAGCAATTTTAGGTTTGTAGAAAGAAGTGAATAAGCATTCACACGTCATCCTCAGCCTCTACCCCAATTTCCCCGATTTTTAACATCTTGCAATAGTGTGGTACATTTGTTATAGTTGATGAGTCAATATTGGTACATTACTATTGACTAAAGTATGTAGTTTGTATTAGAGTTTACTCCTTGTCTTATGAATTCTGTAGGTTTTGTCAAATGTGTAATGACAAATAATCCTCATTACAGTGTCATACAGAATAATGGATTCACTCTCCTAAAATTCTTCCTTGCTCCATCCGTTCATCGTTTCCTCTACTAATTTATGTAGAAGATAAATTAGTAGATTGAGTTGATGGTTATAGCAGTTTAAAGCACAGATAGAAAACTAGATTGACCTGCCTACCCAGACTGTGCTTCTCACTCTCACTGTGCCCTTTCTTAACCTTTGGAAATGCTTTTATTCATATATAAAATAGGCTATAACTTCATATAGTTGTATTACAAAAAGTTAATGCACAGAAAAAGACTTGTGCTAGGTATATGGTTTCTTCTCAGTTAAATGGAAGCCATTGCATGTGTTTGTCAATAGAATTCGTCATACTTTATCTCACATATCTTTACGTCATTGTTGGCACATGACATGTTTAGACTGCACAAATCTCCTCCAAATCCCTAATAGCCACTGATCTCTTTACTGTCTCCATAGTTTTGCTTTCTCCAGAAGGTCATGTAGTTGAATCATACGGTATGTAGACTTTTCAGACTGGCTTCTTTCACTTGGCAATATGCATTTAAAGGTTCCTGTGTGTCTTCTGTAGCTTGACAGAATACTATTCCATTGCCTGGATATACCACAGTTTATTTTTCCATTCACTTCCTGAAGGACATTTCGATTTTAGTGATCATGAATAAGGCTCCTGTAACATTCATGGGAAGAAGGCTTTTGTGTGCATGTAAGTTTTCAAATCCTTTAAGTAAATACCGGGAATGTAATTGCTGGGTTGTGTGGTAGGAGTATGTTTAGTTTTATAAGAAACTGCCAAACTGACTGCCAAAGTAGCTGTACTATTCTGCATTCTCACAAGCAATGAATAAAAGTTCCTGTTTCTCCTCACATTTGCCAGCTTTTGGTATCATCAGACTTTTGGATATTGGTCATTTTAATAGTCATGTAATAATATCTCACGGTTGCTGTGACTTGCAGTTCCCTAATGATACATGACTAGTAACTTCAAAATCCCCATTTGACAGCTGTATTTAGACCTTTGGACTATTTTTTAAATGAGTTGTTTTCTTTCTTATTTTCGAGTTCTCTGTATACTTTAAATACCAGTAATTTATCTGATATGTTTTGAAAATGTTTTGAATATGTTTTGAAAAAATTTTCTCCCAACCTGTGGCTTTTGTTTTCATTCTAAGCACAGTTTTAATAACAAAAGTCTTTAATTTTAATGATGCTCAATTTCTCAATTTTTTCTTTGTCTAACCCAATAAATCAGAAAGCTTTTTATCATTTCACATGACTTAATATTCAGGCAAGGTCTATATAGGCCCCTTTCAAACAGTCATAAAGTTTAGAAGCTCTGACCTCACAAACAATAACAACGACAACATAGAAACAAAAATGACAGCTTTTGATGTTGTCTCAGTAATTTCTCAATTCAAGAACAGATTACTGAGCTTTATAAGCAATACGTATAGATATCAATTTCACAATAAAATACCTTATGATATTTATCAAATCACCTTAGTTTTGGTCACTTATTACTATTAGACTAAAATGTAATTTGTCAGACATGAGAAATCCTTTGGAGTATTTTTTAGAGAACCAAGTATTTGTTTTAGCCTTTTCAGTTCTTCTCTTGCTGTTTCTCCAGTATAGTCATTCCAATTGTCTCTATAGATGTATTAATACCAGGTACATAGTAAACACAATTATCTGCCACGTGTACCCCAACCCCCTTCCCTGTTCATGCAGTGAACATAAAGGAAGCAGGTCAAAAGGAAGCAGGTCATGTACCCTGTGATGTGCTGGGTTGTAAGGAAAGGTACACAATTAATGTACCATGTCTGAGTTTTCTTCTTCTCTGTATTTGTTCCATTTAATGCATGTATGTTTTTTATTCCTTAGGCCTCTCCAGTCCTAACACACTCAGGGATACTTGATACAGCTATAAGGCTGTGTCTTTATCAGGTACCTTTGGGTTACCCCCGGCCAGGGGTGGGAAATAGAGGAAGTGAATGTCTGTATCCTCATTAAGTATCACACAGAGCAGAAACATAAAGAAGCCTGTGCCATGAATGGGTCTCTTCTTTCTCCAAAAACCACCTACCCCTTCAACTCCCACTGCTTAAAGGAAAATCTTGTATTAGTCTCCCCATTTTCTCCTCAAATTTGCTTTAGCAAAGCAGTTCCTAAACCTCTGTTAATGTATGTCCCCACCCCTAACTCAACACACAGTCTCATGTCACATCACAGAAAAGAAGTTCAAAACAAAACAAAACAAAGCCACAGTCTTATAAGAAAAATAGGTAAGTTTTACAAAAGTTGTGTACTGTATCTCTGCTTTGAATTTTGTCATTGGCCAAGGATAGTAAAACTCTTGGAAAACTATAAAACAGGAACTTACATAATATGTTTTACCCAAGATTTTTCAAACATTTTTGGAAGGATACTTATTAACATCTTGCAGAGGTAATGTTACATGAAAAACTTAGCATAAGAACAATCAGGTATTCTATGCAATAATGCAGATATATGAAAAAATAATATAATGAAATAAATGACTTTTCAAAAGGTATTGATCCTAGATCCACATTCTTTTTTTGGTTCAGGTGAGGCAATTAGAATGTGAAAAAAAGAAGCATAGAACAACTGCCTAATGAGAGGGACGAATGCTCCTGGGTGGAAAGTTATTAGAAGATAAATTAGTAGATTGACCCTTTTGTGTAGTTTATATTTGGAGACATTCCTTTTTCCACTATTACCCTCTTAGCGCTCCGAATCTCCACTTGCATTTTCTACAGAAAGTGTGTTTCAGAAAGGCTCAATCAAAACTAAGGTTCAACTCTTTTAGTTGAACAAACAGAACAGAAAGAAGTTTCACACAATCCTTCTGTGTAGTTTTTATTTGTAGACATTCTTTTTCCCAAGATAGGACTCTTAGCGCTCAGAATGTCCAATTGCAGTTTCTACAGAAAGAGTGTTTCAGAACGGCTCAATCAAAAGTAAGGTTCAACTCTGTTAGTTGAATGCACAGAACAGAAAGAAGTTTCATACAATGCTTCTGTGTAGTTTATATTTCAACATATTCTTTTTTCCACTTTTACCCACTTAGCGCTACGAATGTCCAGTTGCATTTTCTACAGACAGAGTGTTTCAAAACTGCTCAATCAAAAGTATGGTTTAACTCTGTTAGCTGAATGCTCAGATCAGAAAGAAGTTTCACAGAATGCTTCTGTGTAGTTTATATTTGAATATATTACTTTTTCCACTACTACGCTCTTAGCGCTCCAAATGTCCAGTTGCATTTTCTACAGAAAGAGTGTTCAGATCTGCTCAATCAAAAGTATGGTTTAACTCTGTTAGCTGAATGCACAGATCAGAAAGAAGTTTCACCGAATGATTCTGTGTAGTTTATATTTGAAGACATTCCTTTTTCCACTATTACCCTCTTAGCGCTCCGAATCTCCACTTGCATTTTCTACAAAAAGAGTGTTTCATAACTGCTCAATCAAAAATATGTTTTATCTCTGTTAACTGAATTTACAGATCAGAAATAAGTTTCACAGAATGCATCTGTGTAGTTTTTATTTGAAGATATTCTTTTTCCCAATGTAGGCCTCTTAGCGCTTAGCATGTCCAATTGCAGTTTCTACAGAAAGAGTGTTTCAGAACGGCTCAATCAAAAGTAAGGTTCAACTCTGTTAGTTGAATGCACAGAACAGAAAGAATTTTCACAGAATGCTACTGTGTAGTTTATATTTGAATATATTCCTTTTTCCACTATTACCCTCTTATCGCTCCGAATGTCCACTTGCATTTTCTACAGAAAGAGTTTTCAGAACTGCGCAATCAAAAGTATGGTTTAACTCTGTTAGCTTAATGAACATATCAGAAATAAGTTTCACACAATGCTTCTGTGTAGTTTTTATTTGAAGATATTATTTTTCCCAATAGAGGCCTCTTAGCGCTCAGAATGTCCAATTGCAGTTTCTACAGAAAGAGAGTTTCAGAAAGGCTCAATCAAAAGTAAGGTTCAACTCTGTTAGTTGAATGCACAGAACAGAAAGAAGTTTCATACAATGCTTCTGTGTAGTTTATATTTGAACATATTCTTTTTTCCACTATTACCCACTTAGCGCTACGAATGTCCAGTTGCATTTTCTACAGACAGAGTGTTTCAAAACTGCTCAATCAAAAGTATGGTTTAACTCTGTTAGCTGAATGCTCAGATCAGAAAGAAGTTTCACAGAATGCTTCTGTGTTGTTTATATTTGAATATATTCCTTTTTCCACTAATACTCTCTTAGCGCTCCAAATGTCCAGTTGCATTTTCTACACAAAGAGTGTTCAGATCTGCTGAATCAAAATTATGGTTTAACTCTGTTAGCTGAATGCACAGATCAGAAAGAAGTTTCACAGAATGATTCTGTGTAGTTTATATTTGGAGACATTCCTTTTTCCACTATTACCCTCTTAGCGCTCCGAATCTCCAATTGCATTTTCTACAGAAAGTGTGTTTCAGAACGGCTCAATCAAAACTAAGGTTCAAATCTTTTAGTTGAACAAACAAAACAGAAAGAAGTTTCACACAATTCTTCTGTGTAGTTTTTATTTGTAGACATTCTTTTTCCCAATATAGGCCTCTTAGCGCTCAGAATGTCCAATTGCAGTTTCTACAGAAAGAGTGTTTCAGAACGGCTCAATCAAAAGTAAGGTTCAACTCTGTTAGTTGAATGCACAGAACAGAAAGAAGTTTCATACAATGCTTCTGTGTAGTTTATATTTCAACATATTCTTTTTTCCACTATTACCCACTTAGCGCTACGAATGTCCAGTTGCATTTTCTACAGACAGAGTGTTTCAAAACTGCTCAATCAAAAGTATGGTTTAACTCTGTTAGCTGAATGCTCAGATCAGAAAAAAGTTTCACAGAATGCTTCTGTGTTGTTTATATTTGAATATATTCCTTTTTCCACTACTACGCTCTTAGCGCTCCAAATGTCCAGTTGCATTTTCTACAGAGTGTTCAGATCTGCTCAATCAAAAGTATGGTTTAACTCTGTTAGCTGAATGCACAGATCAGAAAGAAGTTTCACCGAATGATTCTGTGTAGTTTATATTTGAAGACATTCCTTTTTCCACTATTACCCTCTTAGCGCTCCGAATCTCCACTTGCATTTTCTACAAAAAGAGTGTTTCATAACTGCTCAATCAAAAATATGTTTTATCTCTGTTAACTGAATTTACAGATCAGAAATAAGTTTCACAGAATGCATCTGTGTAGTTTTTATTTGAAGATATTCTTTTTCCCAATGTAGGCCTCTTAGCGCTTAGCATGTCCAATTGCAGTTTCTACAGAAAGAGTGTTTCAGAACGGCTCAATCAAAAGTAAGGTTCAACTCTGTTAGTTGAATGCACAGAACAGAAAGAATTTTCACAGAATGCTACTGTGTAGTTTATATTTGAATATATTCCTTTTTCCACTATTACCCTCTTATCGCTCCGAATGTCCACTTGCATTTTCTACAGAAAGAGTTTTCAGAACTGCGCAATCAAAAGTATGGTTTAACTCTGTTAGCTTAATGAACATATCAGAAATAAGTTTCACACAATGCTTCTGTGTAGTTTTTATTTGAAGATATTATTTTTCCCAATAGAGGCCTCTTAGCGCTCAGAATGTCCAATTGCAGTTTCTACAGAAAGAGAGTTTCAGAAAGGCTCAATCAAAAGTAAGGTTCAACTCTGTTAGTTGAATGCACAGAACAGAAAGAAGTTTCATACAATGCTTCTGTGTAGTTTATATTTGAACATATTCTTTTTTCCACTATTACCCACTTAGCGCTACGAATGTCCAGTTGCATTTTCTACAGACAGAGTGTTTCAAAACTGCTCAATCAAAAGTATGGTTTAACTCTGTTAGCTGAATGCTCAGATCAGAAAGAAGTTTCACAGAATGCTTCTGTGTAGTTTATATTTGAATATATTCCTTTTTCCACTACTACTCTTTTAGCGCTCCAAATGTCCAGTTGCATTTTCTACAGAAAGAGAGTTCAGATCTGCTCAATCAAAAGTATGGTTTAACTCTGTTAGCTGAATGCACAGATCAGAAAGAAGTTTCACAGAATGATTCTGTGTAGTTTATATTTGGAGACATTCCTTTTTCCACTATTACCCTCTTAGCGCTCCGAATCTCCACTTGCATTTTCTACAGAAAGAGTGTTTCAGAACGGCTCAATCAAAACTAAGGTTCAACTCTTTTAGTTGAACAAACAGAACAGAAAGAAGTTTCACACAATTCTTCTGTGTAGTTTTTATTTGTAGACATTCTTTTTCCCAATATAGGCCTCTTAGCGCTCAGAATGTCCAATTGCAGTTTCTACAGAAAGAGTGTTTCAGAACGGCTCAATCAAAAGTAAGGTTCAACTCTGTTAGTTGAATGCACAGAACAGAAAGAAGTTTCATACAATGCTTCTGTGTAGTTTATATTTGAACATATTCTTTTTTCCACTATTACCCACTTAGCGCTACGAATGTCCAGTTGCATTTTCTACAGACAGAGTGTTTCAAAACTGCTCAATCAAAAGTATGGTTTAACTCTGTTAGCTGAATGCTCAGATCAGAAAGAAGTTTCACAGAATGCTTCTGTGTAGTTTATATTTGAATATATTCCTTTTTCCACTACTACGCTCTTAGCGCTCCAAATGTCCAGTTGCATTTTCTACAGAAAGAGTGTTCAGATCTGCTCAATCAAAAGTATGGTTTAACTCTGTTAGCTGAATGCACAGATCAGAAAGAAGTTTCACCGAATGATTCTGTGTAGTTTATATTTGAAGACATTCCTTTTTCCACTATTACCCTCTTAGCGCTCCGAATCTCCACTTGCATTTTCTACAAAAAGAGTGTTTCATAACTGCTCAATCAAAAATATGTTTTATCTCTGTTAACTGAATTTACAGATCAGAAATAAGTTTCACAGAATGCATCTGTGTAGTTTTTATTTGAAGATATTCTTTTTCCCAATGTAGGCCTCTTAGCGCTCAGAATGTCCAATTGCAGTTTCTACAGAAAGAGTGTTTCAGAACGGCTCAATCAAAAGTAAGGTTCAACTCTGTTACTTGAATGCACAGAACAGAAAGAAGTTTCATACAATGCTTCTGTGTAGTTTATATTTGAACATATTCTTTTTTCCACTATTACCCACTTAGCGCTACGAATGTCCAGTTGCATTTTCTACAGACAGAGTGTTTCAAAACTGCTCAATCAAAAGTATGGTTTAACTCTGTTAGCTGAATGCTCAGATCAGAAATAAGTTTCACAGAATGCTTCTGTGTAGTTTATATTTGAATATATTCCTTTTTCCACTACTACTCTCTTAGCGCTCCAAATGTCCAGTTGCATTTTCTACAGAAAGAGAGTTCAGATCTGCTCAATCAAAAGTATGGTTTAACTCTGTTAGCTGAATGCACAGATCAGAAAGAAGTTTCACAGAATGATTCTGTGTAGTTTATATTTGGAGACATTCCTTTTTCCACTATTACCCTCTTAGCGCTCCGAATCTCCACTTGCATTTTCTACAGAAAGAGTGTTTCAGAACGGCTCAATCAAAACTAATGTTCAACTCTTTTAGTTGAACAAACAGAACAGAAAGAAGTTTCACACAATTCTTCTGTGTAGTTTTTATTTGTAGACATTCATTTTCCCAATATAGGCCTCTTAGCGCTCAGAATGTCCAATTGCAGTTTCTACAGAAAGAGTGTTTCAGAACGGCTCAATCAAAAGTAAGGTTCAACTCTGTTAGTTGAATGCACAGAACAGAAAGAATTTTCACAGAATGCTACTGTGTAGTTTATATTTGAATATATTCCTTTTTCCACTATTACCCTCTTAGCGCTCCGAATCTCCACTTGCATTTTCTACAAAAAGAGTGTTTCATAACTGCTCAATCAAAAATATGTTTTATCTCTGTTAACTGAATTTACAGATCAGAAATAAGTTTCACAGAATGCATCTGTGTAGTTTTTGTTTGAAGATATACTTTTTCCCAATGTAGGCCTCTTAGCGCTTAGCATGTCCAATTGCAGTTTCTACAGAAAGAGTGTTTCAGAACGGCTCAATCAAAAGTAAGGTTCAACTCTGTTAGTTGAATGCACAGAACAGAAAGAATTTTCACAGAATGCTACTGTGTAGTTTATATTTGAATATATTCCTTTTTCCACTATTACCCTCTTAGCGCTCCGAATGTCCACTTGCATTTTCTACAGAAAGAGTGTTCAGAACTGCGCAATCAAAAGTATGGTTTAACTCTGTTAGCTTAATGAACACATCAGAAATAAGTTTCACACAATGCTTCTGTGTAGTTTTTATTTGAAGATATTATTTTTCCCAATATAGGCCTCTTAGCGCTCAGAATGTCCAATTGCAGTTTCTACAGAAAGAGTGTTTCAGAAAGGCTCAATCAAAAGTAAGGTTCAACTCTGTTAGTTGAATGCACAGAACAGAAAGAAGTTTCATACAATGCTTCTGTGTAGTTTATATTTGAACATATCCTTTTTTCCACTATTACCCACTTAGCGCTACGAATGTCCAGTTGCATTTTCTACAGACAGAGTGTTTCAAAACTGCTCAATCAAAAGTATGGTTTAACTCTGTTAGCTGAATGCTCAGATCAGAAAGAAGTTTCACAGAATGCTTCTGTGTTGTTTATATTTGAATATATTCCTTTTTCCACTAATACTCTCTTAGCGCTCCAAATGTCCAGTTGCATTTTCTACACAAAGTGTGTTCAGATCTGCTGAATCAAAATTATGGTTTAACTCTGTTAGCTGAATGCACAGATCAGAAAGAAGTTTCACAGAATGATTCTGTGTAGTTTATATTTGGAGACATTCCTTTTTCCACTATTACCCTCTTAGCGCTCCGAATCTCCAATTGCATTTTCTACAGAAAGTGTGTTTCAGAACGGCTCAATCAAAACTAAGGTTCAAATCTTTTAGTTGAACAAACAAAACAGAAAGAAGTTTCACACAATTCTTCTGTGTAGTTTTTATTTGTAGACATTCTTTTTCCCAATATAGGCCTCTTAGCGCTCAGAATGTCCAATTGCAGTTTCTACAGAAAGAGTGTTTCAGAACGGCTCAATCAAAAGTAAGGTTCAACTCTGTTAGTTGAATGCACAGAACAGAAAGAAGTTTCATACAATGCTTCTGTGTAGTTTATATTTCAACATATTCTTTTTTCCACTATTACCCACTTAGCGCTACGAATGTCCAGTTGCATTTTCTACAGACAGAGTGTTTCAAAACTGCTCAATCAAAAGTATGGTTTAACTCTGTTAGCTGAATGCTCAGATCAGAAAAAAGTTTCACAGAATGCTTCTGTGTAGTTTATATTTGAATATATTCCTTTTTCCACTACTACGCTCTTAGCGCTCCAAATGTCCAGTTGCATTTTCTACAGAAAGAGTGTTCAGATCTGCTCAATCAAAAGTATGGTTTAACTCTGTTAGCTGAATGCACAGATCAGAAAGAAGTTTCACCGAATGATTCTGTGTAGTTTATATTTGAAGACATTCCTTTTTCCACTATTACCCTCTTAGCGCTCCGAATCTCCACTTGCATTTTCTACAAAAAGAGTGTTTCATAACTGCTCAATCAAAAATATGTTTTATCTCTGTTAACTGAATTTACAGATCAGAAATAAGTTTCACAGAATGCATCTGTGTAGTTTTTATTTGAAGATATTCTTTTTCCCAATGTAGGCCTCTTAGCGCTTAGCATGTCCAATTGCAGTTTCTACAGAAAGAGTGTTTCAGAACGGCTCAATCAAAAGTAAGGTTCAACTCTGTTAGTTGAATGCACAGAACAGAAAGAATTTTCACAGAATGCTACTGTGTAGTTTATATTTGAATATATTCCTTTTTCCACTATTACCCTGTTAGCGCTCCGAAACTCCATTGCATTTTCTACAGAAAGAGTGTTTCAGAACGGCTCAATCAAAACTAAGGTTCAACTCTTTTAGTTGAACAAACAGAACAGAAAGAAGTTTCACACAATTCTTCTGTGTAGTTTTTATTTGTAGACATTCGTTTTCCCAATATAGGCCTCTTAGCGCTCAGAATGTCCAATTGCAGTTTCTACAGAAAGAGTGTTTCAGAACGGCTCAATCAAAAGTAAGGTTCAACTCTGTTAGTTGAATGCACAGAATAGAAAGAAGTTTCATACAATGCTTCTGTGTAGTTTATATTTGAACATATTCTTTTTTCCACTATTACCCACTTAGCGCTACGAATGTCCAGTTGCATTTTCTACAGACAGAGTGTTTCAAAACTGCTCAATCAAAGGTATGGTTTAACTCTGTTAGCTGAATGCTCAGATCAGAAAGAAGTTTCACAGAATGCTTCTGTGTAGTTTATATTTGAATATATTCCTTTTTCCACTACTACGCTCTTAGCGCTCCAAATGTCCAGTTGCATTTTCTACAGAAAGAGTGTTCAGATCTGCTCAATCAAAAGTATGTTTTAACTCTGTTAGCTGAATGCACAGATCAGAAAGAAGTTTCACCGAATGATTCTGTGTAGTTTATATTTGAAGACATTCCTTTTTCCACTATTACCCACTTAGCGCTCCGAATCTCCACTTGCATTTTCTACAAAAAGAGTGTTTCATAACTGCTCAATCAAAAATATGTTTTATCTCTGTTAACTGAATTTACAGATCAGAAATAAGTTTCACAGAATGCATCTGTGTAGTTTTTATTTGAAGATATTCTTTTTCCCAATGTAGGCCTCTTAGCGCTTAGCATGTCCAATTGCAGTTTCTACAGAAAGAGTGTTTCAGAACGGCTCAATCAAAAGTAAGGTTCAACTCTGTTAGTTGAATGCACAGAACAGAAAGAATTTTCACAGAATGCTACTGTGTAGTTTATATTTGAATATATTCCTTTTTCCACTATTACCCTCTTAGCGCTCCGAATGTCCACTTGCATTTTCTACAGAAAGAGTGTTCAGAACTGCGCAATCAAAAGTATGGTTTAACTCTGTTAGCTTAATGAACATATCAGAAATAAGTTTCACACAATGCTTCTGTGTAGTTTTTATTTGAAGATATTATTTTTCCCAATATAGGCCTCTTAGCGCTCAGAATGTCCAATTGCAGTTTCTACAGAAAGAGTGTTTCAGATAGGCTCAATCAAAAGTAAGGTTCAACTCTGTTAGTTGAATGCACAGAACAGAAAGAAGTTTCATACAATGCTTCTGTGTAGTTTATATTTGAACATATTCTTTTTTCCACTATTACCCACTTAGCGCTACGAATGTCCAGTAGCATTTTCTACAGACAGAGTGTTTCAAAACTGCTCAATCAAAAGTATGGTTTAACTCTGTTAGCTGAATGCTCAGATCAGAAAGAAGTTTCACAGAATGCTTCTGTGTAGTTTATATTTGAATATATTCCTTTTTCCACTACTACTCTCTTAGCGCTCCAAATGTCCAGTTGCATTTTCTACAGAAAGAGAGTTCAGATCTGCTCAATCAAAAGTATGGTTTAACTCTGTTAGCTGAATGCACAGATCAGAAAGAAGTTTCACAGAATGATTCTGTGTAGTTTATATTTGGAGACATTCCTTTTTCCACTATTACCCTCTTAGCGCTCCGAATCTCCACTTGCATTTTCTACAGAAAGAGTGTTTCAGAACGGCTCAGTCAAAACTAAGGTTCAACTCTTTTAGTTGAACAAACAGAACAGAAAGAAGTTTCACACAATTCTTCTGTGTAGTTTTTATTTGTAGACATTCTTTTTCCCAATATAGGCCTCTTAGCGCTCAGAATGTCCAATTGCAGTTTCTACAGAAAGAGTGTTTCAGAACGGCTCAATCAAAAGTAAGGTTCAACTCTGTTAGTTGAATGCACAGAACAGAAAGAAGTTTCATACAATGCTTCTGTGTAGTTTATATTTGAACATATTCTTTTTTCCCCTATTACCCACTTAGCGCTACGAAAGTCCAGTTGCATTTTCTACAGACAGAGTGTTTCAAAACTGCTCAATCAAAAGTAGGGTTTAACTCTGTTAGCTGAATGCTCAGATCAGAAAAAAGTTTCACAGAATGCTTCTGTGTAGTTTATATTTGAATATATTCCTTTTTCCACTACTACTCTCTTAGCGCTCCAAATGTCCAGTTGCATTTTCTACAGAAAGAGAGTTCAGATCTGCTCAATCAAAAGTATGGTTTAACTCTGTTAGCTGAATGCACAGATCAGAAAGAAGTTTCACAGAATGATTCTGTGTAGTTTATATTTGGAGACATTCCTTTTTCCACTATTACCCTCTTAGCCCTCCGAATCTCCACTTGCATTTTCTACAGAAAGAGTGTTTCAGAACGGCTCAATCAAAACTAAGGTTCAACTCTTTTAGTTGAACAAACAGAACAGAAAGAAGTTTCACAAAATTCTTCTGTGTAGTTTTTATTTGTAGACATTCTTTTTCCCAATATAGGCCTCTTAGCGCTCAGAATGTCCAATTGCAGTTTCTACAGAAAGAGTGTTTCAGAACGGCTCAATCAAAAGTAAGGTTCAACTCTGTTAGTTGAATGCACAGAACAGAAAGAAGTTTCATACAATGCTTCTGTGTAGTTTATATTTGAACATATTCTTTTTTCCCCTATTACCCACTTAGCGCTATGAAAGTCCAGTTGCATTTTCTACAGACAGAGTGTTTCAAAACTGCTCAATCAAAAGTATGGTTTAACTCTGTTAGCTGAATGCTCAGATCAGAAAAAAGTTTCACAGAATGCTTCTGTGTAGTTTATATTTGAATATATTCCTTTTTCCACTACTACGCTCTTAGCGCTCCAAATGTCCAGTTGCATTTTCTACAGAAAGAGTGTTCAGATCTGCTCAATCAAAAGTATGGTTTAACTCTGTTAGCTGAATGCACAGATCAGAAAGAAGTTTCACCGAATGATTCTGTGTAGTTTATATTTGAAGACATTCCTTTTTCCACTATTACCCTCTTAGCGCTCCGAATCTCCACTTGCATTTTCTACAAAAAGAGTGTTTCATAACTGCTCAATCAAAAATATGTTTTATCTCTGTTAACTGAATTTACAGATCAGAAATAAGTTTCACAGAATGCATCTGTGTAGTTTTTATTTGAAGATATTCTTTTTCCCAATGTAGGCCTCTTAGCGCTTAGTATGTCCAATTGCAGTTTCTACAGAAAGAGTGTTTCAGAACGGCTCAATCAAAAGTAAGGTTCAACTCTGTTAGTTGAATGCACAGAACAGAAAGAATTTTCACAGAATGCTACTGTGTAGTTTATATTTGAATATATTCCTTTTTCCACTATTACCCTCTTAGCGCTCCGAATCTCCATTGCATTTTCTACAGAAAGAGTGTTTCAGAACGGCTCAATCAAAAGTAAGGTTCAACTCTTTTAGTTGAACTAACAGAACAGAAAGAAGTTTCACACAATTCTTCTGTGTAGTTTTTATTTGTAGACATTCTTTTTCCCAATGTAGGCCTCTTAGCGCTCAGAATGGCCAATTGCAGTTTCTACAGAAAGAGTGTTTCAGAACGGCTCAATCAAAGGTAAGGTTCAACTCTGTTAGTTCAATGCACAGAACAGAAAGAAGTTTCATACAATGCTTCTGTGTAGTTTATATTTGAACATATTCTTTTTTCCACTATTACCCACTTAGCGCTACGAATGTCCAGTTGCATTTTCTACAGACAGAGTGTTTCAAAACTGCTCAATCAAAGGTATGGTTTAACTCTGTTAGCTGAATGCTCAGATCAGAAAGAAGTTTCACAGAATGCTTCTGTGTAGTTTATATTTGAATATATTCCTTTTTCCACTAGTACGCTCTTAGCGCTCCAAATGTCCAGTTGCATTTTCTACAGAAAGAGTGTTCAGATCTGCTCAATCAAAAGTATGGTTTAACTCTGTTAGCTGAATGCACAGATCAGAAAGAAGTTTCACCGAATGATTCTGTGTAGTTTATATTTGAAGACATTCCTTTTTCCACTATTACCCTCTTAGCGCTCCGAATCTCCACTTGCATTTTCTACAAAAAGAGTGTTTCATAACTGCTCAATCAAAAATATGTTTTATCTCTGTTAACTGAATTTACAGATCAGAAATAAGTTTCACAGAATGCATCTGTGTAGTTTTTATTTGAAGATATTCTTTTTCCCAATGTAGGCCTCTTAGCGCTTAGCATGTCCAATTGCAGTTTCTACGGAAAGAGTGTTTCAGAACGGCTCAATCAAAAGTAAGGTTCAACTCTGTTAGTTGAATGCACAGAACAGAAAGAATTTTCACAGAATGCTACTGTGTAGTTTATATTTGAATATATTCCTTTTTCCACTATTACCCTCTTAGCGCTCCGAAACTCCATTGCATTTTCTACAGAAAGAGTGTTTCAGAACGGCTCAATCAAAACTAAGGTTCAACTCTTTTAGTTGAACAAACAGAACAGAAAAAAGTTTCACACAATTCTTCTGTGTAGTTTTTATTTGTAGAGATTCATTTTCCCAATATAGGCCTCTTAGCGCTCAGAATGTCCAATTGCAATTTCTACAGAAAGAGTGTTTCAGAACGGCTCAATCAAAAGTAAGGTTCAACTCTGTTAGTTGAATGCACAGAACAGAAAGAAGTTTCATACAATGCTTCTGTGTAGTTTATATTTGAACATATTCTTTTTTCCACTATTACCCACGTAGCGCTACGAATGTCCAGTTGCATTTTCTACAGACAGAGTGTTTCAAAACTGCTCAATCAAAAGTATGGTTTAACTCTGTTAGCTGAATGCTCAGATCAGAAAGAAGTTTCACAGAATGCTTCTGTGTAGTTTATATTTGAATATATTCCTTTTTCCACTACTACGCTCTTAGCGCTCCAAATGTCCAGTTGCATTTTCTACAGAAAGAGTGTTCAGATCTGCTCAATCAAAAGTATGGTTTAACTCTGTTAGCTGAATGCACAGATCAAAAAGAAGTTTCACCGAATGATTCTGTGTAGTTTATATTTGAAGACATTCCTTTTTCCACTATTACCCTCTTAGCGCTCCGAATCTCCACTTGCATTTTCTACAAAAAGAGTGTTTCATAACTGCTCAATCAAAAATATGTTTTATCTCTGTTAACTGAATTTACAGATCAGAAATAAGTTTCACAGAATGCATCTGTGTAGTTTTTATTTGAAGATATTCTTTTTCCCAATGTAGGCCTCTTAGCGCTTAGCATGTCCAATTGCAGTTTCTACAGAAAGAGTGTTTCAGAACGGCTCAATCAAAAGTAAGGTTCAACTCTGTTAGTTGAATGCACAGAACAGAAAGAATTTTCACAGAATGCTACTGTGTAGTTTATATTTGAATATATTCCTTTTTCCACTATTACCCTCTTAGCGCTCCGAATGTCCACTTGCATTTTCTACAGAAAGAGTGTTCAGAACTGCGCAATCAAAAGTATGGTTTAACTCTGTTAGCTTAATGAACATATCAGAAATAAGTTTCACACAATGCTTCTGTGTAGTTTTTATTTGAAGATATTATTTTTCCCAATATAGGCCTCTTAGCGCTCAGAATGTCCAATTGCAGTTTCTACAGAAAGAGTGTTTCTGATAGGCTCAATCAAAAGTAAGGTTCAACTCTGTTAGTTGAATGCACAGAACAGAAAGAAGTTTCATACAATGCTTCTGTGTAGTTTATATTTGAACATATTCTTTTTTCCACTATTACCCACTTAGCGCTACGAATGTCCAGTAGCATTTTCTACAGACAGAGTGTTTCAAAACTGCTCAATCAAAAGTATGGTTTAACTCTGTTAGCTGAATGCTCAGATCAGAAAGAAGTTTCACAGAATGCTTCTGTGTAGTTTATATTTGAATATATTCCTTTTTCCACTACTACTCTCTTAGCGCTCCAAATGTCCAGTTGCATTTTCTACAGAAAGAGAGTTCAGATCTGCTCAATCAAAAGTATGGTTTAACTCTGTTAGCTGAATGCACAGATCAGAAAGAAGTTTCACAGAATGATTCTGTGTAGTTTATATTTGGAGACATTCCTTTTTCCACTATTACCCACTTAGCGCTCCGAATCTCCACTTGCATTTTCTACAGAAAGAGTGTTTCAGAACGGCTCAATCAAAACTAAGGTTCAACTCTTTTAGTTGAACAAACAGAACAGAAAGAAGTTTCACACAATTCTTCTGTGTAGTTTTTATTTGTAGACATTCTTTTTCCCAATATAGGCCTCTTAGCGCTCAGAATGTCCAATTGCAGTTTCTACAGAAAGAGTGTTTCAGAACGGCTCAATCAAAAGTAAGGTTCAACTCTGTTAGTTGAATGCACAGAACAGAAAGAAGTTTCATACAATGCTTCTGTGTAGTTTATATTTGAACATATTCTTTTTTCCCCTATTACCCACTTAGCGCTACGAAAGTCCAGTTGCATTTTCTACAGACAGAGTGTTTCAAAACTGCTCAATCAAAAGTAGGGTTTAACTCTGTTAGCTGAATGCTCAGATCAGAAAAAAGTTTCACAGAATGCTTCTGTGTAGTTTATATTTGAATATATTCCTTTTTCCACTACTACTCTCTTAGCGCTCCAAATGTCCAGTTGCATTTTCTACAGAAAGAGAGTTCAGATCTGCTCAATCAAAAGTATGGTTTAACTCTGTTAGCTGAATGCACAGATCAGAAAGAAGTTTCACAGAATGATTCTGTGTAGTTTATATTTGGAGACATTCCTTTTTCCACTATTACCCTCTTAGCCCTCCGAATCTCCACTTGCATTTTCTACAGAAAGAGTGTTTCAGAACGGCTCAATCAAAACTAAGGTTCAACTCTTTTAGTTGAACAAACAGAACAGAAAGAAGTTTCACAAAATTCTTCTGTGTAGTTTTTATTTGTAGACATTCTTTTTCCCAATATAGGCCTCTTAGCGCTCAGAATGTCCAATTGCAGTTTCTACAGAAAGAGTGTTTCAGAACGGCTCAATCAAAAGTAAGGTTCAACTCTGTTAGTTGAATGCACAGAACAGAAAGAAGTTTCATACAATGCTTCTGTGTAGTTTATATTTGAACATATTCTTTTTTCCCCTATTACCCACTTAGCGCTACGAAAGTCCAGTTGCATTTTCTACAGACAGAGTGTTTCAAAACTGCTCAATCAAAAGTATGGTTTAACTCTGTTAGCTGAATGCTCAGATCAGAAAAAAGTTTCACAGAATGCTTCTGTGTAGTTTATATTTGAATATATTCCTTTTTCCACTACTACGCTCTTAGCGCTCCAAATGTCCAGTTGCATTTTCTACAGAAAGAGTGTTCAGATCTGCTCAATCAAAAGTATGGTTTAACTCTGTTAGCTGAATGCACAGATCAGAAAGAAGTTTCACCGAATGATTCTGTGTAGTTTATATTTGAAGACATTCCTTTTTCCACTATTACCCTCTTAGCGCTCCGAATCTCCACTTGCATTTTCTACAAAAAGAGTGTTTCATAACTGCTCAATCAAAAATATGTTTTATCTCTGTTAACTGAATTTACAGATCAGAAATAAGTTTCACAGAATGCATCTGTGTAGTTTTTATTTGAAGATATTCTTTTTCCCAATGTAGGCCTCTTAGCGCTTAGTATGTCCAATTGCAGTTTCTACAGAAAGAGTGTTTCAGAACGGCTCAATCAAAAGTAAGGTTCAACTCTGTTAGTTGAATGCACAGAACAGAAAGAATTTTCACAGAATGCTACTGTGTAGTTTATATTTGAATATATTCCTTTTTCCACTATTACCCTCTTAGCGCTCCGAATCTCCATTGCATTTTCTACAGAAAGAGTGTTTCAGAACGGCTCAATCAAAAGTAAGGTTCAACTCTTTTAGTTGAACTAACAGAACAGAAAGAAGTTTCACACAATTCTTCTGTGTAGTTTTTATTTGTAGACATTCTTTTTCCCAATGTAGGCCTCTTAGCGCTCAGAATGGCCAATTGCAGTTTCTACAGAAAGAGTGTTTCAGAACGGCTCAATCAAAGGTAAGGTTCAACTCTGTTAGTTCAATGCACAGAACAGAAAGAAGTTTCATACAATGCTTCTGTGTAGTTTATATTTGAACATATTCTTTTTTCCACTATTACCCACTTAGCGCTACGAATGTCCAGTTGCATTTTCTACAGACAGAGTGTTTCAAAACTGCTCAATCAAAGGTATGGTTTAACTCTGTTAGCTGAATGCTCAGATCAGAAAGAAGTTTCACAGAATGCTTCTGTGTAGTTTATATTTGAATATATTCCTTTTTCCACTAGTACGCTCTTAGCGCTCCAAATGTCCAGTTGCATTTTCTACAGAAAGAGTGTTCAGATCTGCTCAATCAAAAGTATGGTTTAACTCTGTTAGCTGAATGCACAGATCAGAAAGAAGTTTCACCGAATGATTCTGTGTAGTTTATATTTGAAGACATTCCTTTTTCCACTATTACCCTCTTAGCGCTCCGAATCTCCACTTGCATTTTCTACAAAAAGAGTGTTTCATAACTGCTCAATCAAAAATATGTTTTATCTCTGTTAACTGAATTTACGGATCAGAAATAAGTTTCACAGAATGCATCTGTGTAGTTTTTATTTGAAGATATTCTTTTTCCCAATGTAGGCCTCTTAGCGCTTAGCATGTCCAATTGCAGTTTCTACAGAAAGAGTGTTTCAGAACGGCTCAATCAAAAGTAAGGTTCAACTCTGTTAGTTGAATGCACAGAACAGAAAGAATTTTCACAGAATGCTACTGTGTAGTTTATATTTGAATATATTCCTTTTTCCACTATTACCCTCTTAGCGCTCCGAAACTCCATTGCATTTTCTACAGAAAGAGTGTTTCAGAACGGCTCAATCAAAACTAAGGTTCAACTCTTTTAGTTGAACAAACAGAACAGAAAAAAGTTTCACACAATTCTTCTGTGTAGTTTTTATTTGTAGAGATTCATTTTCCCAATATAGGCCTCTTAGCGCTCAGAATGTCCAATTGCAATTTCTACAGAAAGAGTGTTTCAGAACGGCTCAATCAAAAGTAAGGTTCAACTCTGTTAGTTGAATGCACAGAACAGAAAGAAGTTTCATACAATGCTTCTGTGTAGTTTATATTTGAACATATTCTTTTTTCCACTATTACCCACGTAGCGCTACGAATGTCCAGTTGCATTTTCTACAGACAGAGTGTTTCAAAACTGCTCAATCAAAAGTATGGTTTAACTCTGTTAGCTGAATGCTCAGATCAGAAAGAAGTTTCACAGAATGCTTCTGTGTAGTTTATATTTGAATATATTCCTTTTTCCACTACTACGCTCTTAGCGCTCCAAATGTCCAGTTGCATTTTCTACAGAAAGAGTGTTCAGGTCTGCTCAATCAAAAGTATGGTTTAACTCTGTTAGCTGAATGCACAGATCAAAAAGAAGTTTCACCGAATGATTCTGTGTAGTTTATATTTGAAGACATTCCTTTTTCCACTATTACCCTCTTAGCGCTCCGAATCTCCACTTGCATTTTCTACAAAAAGAGTGTTTCATAACTGCTCAATCAAAAATATGTTTTATCTCTGTTAACTGAATTTACAGATCAGAAATAAGTTTCACAGAATGCATCTGTGTAGTTTTTATTTGAAGATATTCTTTTTCCCAATGTAGGCCTCTTAGCGCTTAGCATGTCCAATTGCAGTTTCTACAGAAAGAGTGTTTCAGAACGGCTCAATCAAAAGTAAGGTTCAACTCTGTTAGTTGAATGCACAGAACAGAAAGAATTTTCACAGAATGCTACTGTGTAGTTTATATTTGAATATATTCCTTTTTCCACTATTACCCTCTTAGCGCTCCGAATGTCCACTTGCATTTTCTACAGAAAGAGTGTTCAGAACTGCGCAATCAAAAGTATGGTTTAACTCTGTTAGCTTAATGAACATATCAGAAATAAGTTTCACACAATGCTTCTGTGTAGTTTTTATTTGAAGATATTATTTTTCCCAATATAGGCCTCTTAGCGCTCAGAATGTCCAATTGCAGTTTCTACAGAAAGAGTGTTTCAGAAAGGCTCAATCAAAAGTAAGGTTCAACTCTGTTAGTTGAATGCACAGAACAGAAAGAAGTTTCATACATGCTTCTGTGTAGTTTATATTTGAACATATTCTTTTTTCCACTATTACCCACTTAGCGCTACGAATGTCCAGTAGCATTTTCTACAGACAGAGTGTTTCAAAACTGCTCAATCAAAAGTATGGTTTAACTCTGTTAGCTGAATGCTCAGATCAGAAAAAAGTTTCACAGAATGCTTCTGTGTAGTTTATATTTGAATATATTCCTTTTTCCACTACTACTCTCTTAGCGCTCCAAATGTCCAGTTGCATTTTCTACAGAAAGAGAGTTCAGATCTGCTCAATCAAAAGTATGGTTTAACTCTGTTAGCTGAATGCACAGATCAGAAAGAAGTTTCACAGAATGATTCTGTGTAGTTTATATTTGAAGACATTCCTTTTTCCACTATTACCCTCTTAGCCCTCCGAATCTCCACTTGCATTTTCTACAAAAAGAGTGTTTCATAACTGCTCAATCAAAAATATGTTTTATCTCTGTTAACTGAATTTACAGATCAGAAATAAGTTTCACAGAATGCATCTGTGTAGTTTTTATTTGAAGATATTCTTTTTCCCAATGTAGGCCTCTTAGCGCTTAGCATGTCCAATTGCAGTTTCTACAGAAAGAGTGTTTCAGAACGGCTCAATCAAAAGTAAGGTTCAACTCTGTTAGTTGAATGCACAGAACAGAAAGAATTTTCACAGAATGCTACTGTGTAGTTTATATTTGAATATATTCCTTTTTCCACTATTACCCTCTTAGCGCTCCGAATGTCCACTTGCATTTTCTACAGAAAGAGTGTTCAGAACTGCGCAATCAAAAGTATGGTTTAACTCTGTTAGCTTAATGAACATATCAGAAATAAGTTTCACACAATGCTTCTGTGTACTTTTTATTTGAAGATATTATTTTTCCCAATATAGGCCTCTTAGCGCTCAGAATGTCCAATTGCAGTTTCTACAGAAAGAGTGTTTCAGAAAGGCTCAATCAAAGTAAGGTTCAACTCTGTTAGTTGAATGCACAGAACAGAAAGAAGTTTCATACAATGCTTCTGTGTAGTTTATATTTGAACATATTCTTTTTTCCACTATTTCCCACTTAGCGCGACGAATGTCCAGTTGCATTTTCTACAGACAGAGTGTTTCAAAACTGCTGAATCAAAAGTATGGTTTAACTCTGTTAGCTGAATGCTCAGATCAGAAAGAAGTTTCACAGAATGCTTCTGTGTAGTTTATATTTGAATATATTCCTTTTTCCACTACTACTCTCTTAGCGCTCCAAATGTCCAGTTGCATTTTCTACAGAAAGAGTGTTCAGATCTGCTCAATCATAAGTATGGTTTAACTCTGTTAGCTGAATGCACAGATCAGAAAGAAGTTTCACAGAATGATTCTGTGTAGTTTATATTTGGAGACATTCCTTTTTCCACTATTACCCTCTTAGCGCTCCGAATCTCCACTTGCATTTTCTACAGAAAGTGTGTTTCAGAATGGCTCAATCAAAACTAAGGTTCAACACTTTTAGTTGAACAAACAGAACAGAAAGAAGTTTCACACAATTCTTCTGTGTAGTTTTTATTTGTAGACATTCTTTTTCCCAATATAGGCCTCCTAGCGCTCAGAATGTCCAATTGCAGTTTCTACAGAAAGAGTGTTTCAGAACGGCTCAATCAAAAGTAAGGTTCAACTCTGTTAGTTGAATGCACAGAACAGAAAGAAGTTTCATACAATGCTTCTGTGTAGTTTATATTTGAACATATTCTTTTTTCCCCTATTACCCACTTAGCGCTACGAAAGTCCAGTTGCATTTTCTACAGACAGAGTGTTTCAAAACTGCTCAATCAAAAGTATGGTTTAACTCTGTTAGCTGAATGCTCAGATCAGAAAAAAGTTTCACAGAATGCTTCTGTGTAGTTTATATTTGAATATATTCCTTTTTCCACTACTACGCTCTTAGCGCTCCAAATGTCCAGTTGCATTTTCTACAGAAAGAGTGTTCAGATCTGCTCAATCAAAAGTATGGTTTAACTCTGTTAGCTGAATGCACAGATCAGAAAGAAGTTTCACCGAATGATTCTGTGTAGTTTATATTTGAAGACATTCCTTTTTCCACTATTACCCTCTTAGCGCTCCGAATCTCCACTTGCATTTTCTACAAAAAGAGTGTTTCATAACTGCTCAATCAAAAATATGTTTTATCTCTGTTAACTGAATTTACAGATCAGAAATAAGTTTCACAGAATGCATCTGTGTAGTTTTTATTTGAAGATATTCTTTTTCCCAATGTAGGCCTCTTAGCGCTTAGTATGTCCAATTGCAGTTTCTACAGAAAGAGTGTTTCAGAACGGCTCAATCAAAAGTAAGGTTCAACTCTGTTAGTTGAATGCACAGAACAGAAAGAATTTTCACAGAATGCTACTGTGTAGTTTATATTTGAATATATTCCTTTTTCCACTATTACCCTCTTAGCGCTCCGAATCTCCATTGCATTTTCTACAGAAAGAGTGTTTCAGAACGGCTCAATCAAAAGTAAGGTTCAACTCTTTTAGTTGAACTAACAGAACAGAAAGAAGTTTCACACAATTCTTCTGTGTAGTTTTTATTTGTAGACATTCTTTTTCCCAATGTAGGCCTCTTAGCGCTCAGAATGGCCAATTGCAGTTTCTACAGAAAGAGTGTTTCAGAACGGCTCAATCAAAGGTAAGGTTCAACTCTGTTAGTTCAATGCACAGAACAGAAAGAAGTTTCATACAATGCTTCTGTGTAGTTTATATTTGAACATATTCTTTTTTCCACTATTACCCACTTAGCGCTACGAATGTCCAGTTGCATTTTCTACAGACAGAGTGTTTCAAAACTGCTCAATCAAAGGTATGGTTTAACTCTGTTAGCTGAATGCTCAGATCAGAAAGAAGTTTCACAGAATGCTTCTGTGTAGTTTATATTTGAATATATTCCTTTTTCCACTAGTACGCTCTTAGCGCTCCAAATGTCCAGTTGCATTTTCTACAGAAAGAGTGTTCAGATCTGCTCAATCAAAAGTATGGTTTAACTCTGTTAGCTGAATGCACAGATCAGAAAGAAGTTTCACCGAATGATTCTGTGTAGTTTATATTTGAAGACATTCCTTTTTCCACTATTACCCTCTTAGCGCTCCGAATCTCCACTTGCATTTTCTACAAAAAGAGTGTTTCATAACTGCTCAATCAAAAATATGTTTTATCTCTGTTAACTGAATTTACAGATCAGAAATAAGTTTCACAGAATGCATCTGTGTAGTTTTTATTTGAAGATATTCTTTTTCCCAATGTAGGCCTCTTAGCGCTTAGCATGTCCAATTGCAGTTTCTACGGAAAGAGTGTTTCAGAACGGCTCAATCAAAAGTAAGGTTCAACTCTGTTAGTTGAATGCACAGAACAGAAAGAATTTTCACAGAATGCTACTGTGTAGTTTATATTTGAATATATTCCTTTTTCCACTATTACCCTCTTAGCGCTCCGAAACTCCATTGCATTTTCTACAGAAAGAGTGTTTCAGAACGGCTCAATCAAAACTAAGGTTCAACTCTTTTAGTTGAACAAACAGAACAGAAAAAAGTTTCACACAATTCTTCTGTGTAGTTTTTATTTGTAGAGATTCATTTTCCCAATATAGGCCTCTTAGCGCTCAGAATGTCCAATTGCAATTTCTACAGAAAGAGTGTTTCAGAACGGCTCAATCAAAAGTAAGGTTCAACTCTGTTAGTTGAATGCACAGAACAGAAAGAAGTTTCATACAATGCTTCTGTGTAGTTTATATTTGAACATATTCTTTTTTCCACTATTACCCACGTAGCGCTACGAATGTCCAGTTGCATTTTCTACAGACAGAGTGTTTCAAAACTGCTCAATCAAAAGTATGGTTTAACTCTGTTAGCTGAATGCTCAGATCAGAAAGAAGTTTCACAGAATGCTTCTGTGTAGTTTATATTTGAATATATTCCTTTTTCCACTACTACGCTCTTAGCGCTCCAAATGTCCAGTTGCATTTTCTACAGAAAGAGTGTTCAGGTCTGCTCAATCAAAAGTATGGTTTAACTCTGTTAGCTGAATGCACAGATCAAAAAGAAGTTTCACCGAATGATTCTGTGTAGTTTATATTTGAAGACATTCCTTTTTCCACTATTACCCTCTTAGCGCTCCGAATCTCCACTTGCATTTTCTACAAAAAGAGTGTTTCATAACTGCTCAATCAAAAATATGTTTTATCTCTGTTAACTGAATTTACAGATCAGAAATAAGTTTCACAGAATGCATCTGTGTAGTTTTTATTTGAAGATATTCTTTTTCCCAATGTAGGCCTCTTAGCGCTTAGCATGTCCAATTGCAGTTTCTACAGAAAGAGTGTTTCAGAACGGCTCAATCAAAAGTAAGGTTCAACTCTGTTAGTTGAATGCACAGAACAGAAAGAATTTTCACAGAATGCTACTGTGTAGTTTATATTTGAATATATTCCTTTTTCCACTATTACCCTCTTAGCGCTCCGAATGTCCACTTGCATTTTCTACAGAAAGAGTGTTCAGAACTGCGCAATCAAAAGTATGGTTTAACTCTGTTAGCTTAATGAACATATCAGAAATAAGTTTCACACAATGCTTCTGTGTAGTTTTTATTTGAAGATATTATTTTTCGCAATATAGGCCTCTTAGCGCTCAGAATGTCCAATTGCAGTTTCTACAGAAAGAGTGTTTCAGAAAGGCTCAATCAAAAGTAAGGTTCAACTCTGTTAGTTGAATGCACAGAACAGAAAGAAGTTTCATACATGCTTCTGTGTAGTTTATATTTGAACATATTCTTTTTTCCACTATTACCCACTTAGCGCTACGAATGTCCAGTAGCATTTTCTACAGACAGAGTGTTTCAAAACTGCTCAATCAAAAGTATGGTTTAACTCTGTTAGCTGAATGCTCAGATCAGAAAAAAGTTTCACAGAATGCTTCTGTGTAGTTTATATTTGAATATATTCCTTTTTCCACTACTACTCTCTTAGCGCTCCAAATGTCCAGTTGCATTTTCTACAGAAAGAGAGTTCAGATCTGCTCAATCAAAAGTATGGTTTAACTCTGTTAGCTGAATGCACAGATCAGAAAGAAGTTTCACAGAATGATTCTGTGTAGTTTATATTTGAAGACATTCCTTTTTCCACTATTACCCTCTTAGCGCTCCGAATCTCCACTTGCATTTTCTACAAAAAGAGTGTTTCATAACTGCTCAATCAAAAATATGTTTTATCTCTGTTAACTGAATTTACAGATCAGAAATAAGTTTCACAGAATGCATCTGTGTAGTTTTTATTTGAAGATATTTTTTTCCCAATGTAGGCCTCTTAGCGCTTAGCATGTCCAATTGCAGTTTCTACAGAAAGAGTGTTTCAGAACGGCTCAATCAAAAGTAAGGTTCAACTCTGTTAGTTGAATGCACAGAACAGAAAGAATTTTCACAGAATGCTACTGTGTAGTTTATATTTGAATATATTCCTTTTTCCACTATTACCCTCTTAGCGCTCCGAATGTCCACTTGCATTTTCTACAGAAAGAGTTTTCAGAACTGCGCAATCAAAAGTATGGTTTAACTCTGTTAGCTTAATGAACATATCAGAAATAAGTTTCACACAATGCTTCTGTGTACTTTTTATTTGAAGATATTATTTTTCCCAATATAGGCCTCTTAGCGCTCAGAATGTCCAATTGCAGTTTCTACAGAAAGAGTGTTTCAGAAAGGCTCAATCAAAGTAAGGTTCAACTCTGTTAGTTGAATGCACAGAACAGAAAGAAGTTTCATACAATGCTTCTGTGTAGTTTATATTTGAACATATTCTTTTTTCCACTATTTCCCACTTAGCGCTACGAATGTCCAGTTGCATTTTCTACAGACAGAGTGTTTCAAAACTGCTGAATCAAAAGTATGGTTTAACTCTGTTAGCTGAATGCTCAGATCAGAAAGAAGTTTCACAGAATGCTTCTGTGTAGTTTATATTTGAATATATTCCTTTTTCCACTACTACTCTCTTAGCGCTCCAAATGTCCAGTTGCATTTTCTACAGAAAGAGTGTTCAGATCTGCTCAATCATAAGTATGGTTTAACTCTGTTAGCTGAATGCACAGATCAGAAAGAAGTTTCACAGAATGATTCTGTGTAGTTTATATTTGGAGACATTCCTTTTTCCACTATTACCCTCTTAGCGCTCCGAATCTCCACTTGCATTTTCTACAGAAAGTGTGTTTCAGAATGGCTCAATCAAAACTAAGGTTCAACACTTTTAGTTGAACAAACAGAACAGAAAGAAGTTTCACACAATTCTTCTGTGTAGTTTTTATTTGTAGACATTCTTTTTCCCAATATAGGCCTCTTAGCGCTCAGAATGTCCAATTGCAGTTTCTACAGAAAGAGTGTTTCAGAACGGCTCAATCAAAAGTAAGGTTCAACTCTGTTAGTTGAATGCAGAGAACAGAAAGAAGTTTCATACAATGCTTCTGTGTAGTTTATATTTGAACATATTCTTTTTTCCACTATTACCCACTTAGCGCTACGAATGTCCAGTTGCATTTTCTACAGACAGAGTGTTTCAAAACTGCTCAATCAAAAGTATGGTTTAACTCTGTTAGCTGAATGCTCAGATCAGAAAGAAGTTTCACAGAATGCTTCTGTGTAGTTTATATTTGAATATATTCCTTTTTCCACTACTACGCTCTTAGCGCTCCAAATGTCCAGTTGCATTTTCTACAGAAAGAGTGTTCAGATCTGCTCAATCAAAAGTATGGTTTAACTCTGTTAGCTGAATGCACAGATCAGAAAGAAGTTTCACCGAATGATTCTGTGTAGTTTATATTTGAAGACATTCCTTTTTCCACTATTACCCTCTTAGCGCTCCGAATCTCCACTTGCATTTTCTACAAAAAGAGTGTTTCATAACTGCTCAATCAAAAATATGTTTTATCTCTGTTAACTGAATTTACAGATCAGAAATAAGTTTCACAGAATGCATCTGTGTAGTTTTTATTTGAAGATATTCTTTTTCCCAATGTAGGCCTCTTAGCGCTCAGAATGTCCAATTGCAGTTTCTACAGAAAGAGTGTTTCAGAACGGCTCAATCAAAAGTAAGGTTCAACTCTGTTACTTGAATGCACAGAACAGAAAGAAGTTTCATACAATGCTTCTGTGTAGTTTATATTTGAACATATTTTTTTTCCACTATTACCCACTTAGCGCTATGAATGTCCAGTTGCATTTTCTACAGACAGAGTGTTTCAAAACTGCTCAATCAAAAGTATGGTTTAACTCTGTTAGCTGAATGCTCAGATCAGAAAGAAGTTTCACAGAATGCTTCTGTGTAGTTTATATTTGAATATATTCCTTTTTCCACTACTACTCTCTTAGCGCTCCAAATGTCCAGTTGCATTTTCTACAGAAAGAGAGTTCAGATCTGCTCAATCAAAAGTATGGTTTAACTCTGTTAGCTGAATGCACAGATCAGAAAGAAGTTTCACAGAATGATTCTGTGTAGTTTATATTTGGAGACATTCCTTTTTCCACTATTACCCTCTTAGCGCTCCGAATCTCCACTTGCATTTTCTACAGAAAGAGTGTTTCAGAACGGCTCAATCAAAACTAAGGTTCAACTCTTTTAGTTGAACAAACAGAACAGAAAGAAGTTTCACACAATTTTTCTGTGTAGTTTTTATTTGTAGACATTCTTTTTCCCAATATAGGCCTCTTAGCGCTCAGAATGTCCAATTGCAGTTTCTACAGAAAGAGTGTTTCAGAACGGCTCAATCAAAAGTAAGGTTCAACTCTGTTAGTTGAATGCACAGAACAGAAAGAAGTTTCATACAATGCTTCTGTGTAGTTTATATTTGAACATATTCTTTTTTCCACTATTACCCACTTAGCGCTACGAATGTCCAGGTGCATTTTCTACAGACAGAGTGTTTCAAAACTGCTCAATCAAAAGTATGGTTTAACTCTGTTAGCTGAATGCTCAGATCAGAAAGAAGTTTCACAGAATGCTTCTGTGTAGTTTATATTTGAATATATTCCTTTTTCCACTACTACGCTCTTAGCGCTCCAAATGTCCAGTTGCATTTTCTACAGAAAGAGTGTTCAGATCTGCTCAATCAAAAGTATGGTTTAACTCTGTTAGCTGAATGCACAGATCAGAAAGAAGTTTCACCGAATGATTCTGTGTAGTTTATATTTGAAGACATTCCTTTTTCCACTATTACCCTCTTAGCGCTCCGAATCTCCACTTGCATTTTCTACAAAAAGAGTGTTTCATAACTGCTCAATCAAAAATATGATTTATCTCTGTTAACTGAATTTACAGATCAGAAATAAGTTTCACAGAATGCATCTGTGTAGTTTTTATTTGAAGATATTCTTTTTCCCAATGTAGGCCTCTTAGCGCTTAGCATGTCCAATTGCAGTTTCTGCAGAAAGAGTGTTTCAGAACGGCTCAATCAAAAGTAAGGTTCAACTCTGTTAGTTGAATGCACAGAACAGAAAGAATTTTCACAGAATGCTACTGTGTAGTTTATATTTGAATATATTCCTTTTTCCACTATTACCCTCTTAGCGCTCCGAATGTCCACTTGCATTTTCTACAGAAAGAGTGTTCAGATCTGCGCAATCAAAAGTATGGTTTAACTCTGTTAGCTTAATGAACATATCAGAAATAAGTTTCACACAATGCTTCTGTGTAGTTTTTATTTGAAGATATTATTTTTCCCAATATAGGCCTCTTAGCGCTCAGAATGTCCAATTGCAGTTTCTACAGAAAGAGTGTTTCAGAAAGGCTCAATCAAAAGTAAGGTTCAACTCTGTTAGTTGAATGCACAGAACAGAAAGAAGTTTCATACAATGCTTCTGTGTAGTTTTTATTTGAACATATTCTTTTTTCCACTATTACCCACTTAGCGCTACGAATGTCCAGTTGCATTTTCTACAGACAGAGTGTTTCAAAACTGCTCAATCAAAAGTATGGTTTAACTCTGTTAGCTGAATGCTCAGATCAGAAAGAAGTTTCACAGAATGCTTCTGTGTATTTTATATTTGAATATATTCCTTTTTCCACTACTACTCTCTTAGCGCTCCAAATGTCCAGTTGCATTTTCTACAGAAAGAGTGTTCAGATCTGCTCAATCAAAAGTATGGTTTAACTCTGTTAGCTGAATGCACAGATCAGAAAGTTGTTTCACAGAATGATTCTGTGTAGTTTATATTTGGAGACATTCCTTTTTCCACTATTACCCTCTTAGCGCTCCGAATCTCCACTTGCATTTTCTACAGAAAGTGTGTTTCAGAACGGCTCAATCAAAACTAAGGTTCAACTCTTTTAGTTGAACAAACAGAACAGAAAGAAGTTTCACACAATTCTTCTGTGTAGTTTTTATTTGTAGACATTCTTTTTCCCAATATAGGCCTCTTAGCGCTCAGAATGTCCAATTGCAGTTTCTACAGAAAGAGTGTTTCAGAACGGCTCAATCAAAAGTAAGGTTCAACTCTGTTAGTTGAATGCACAGAACAGAAAGAAGTTTCATACAATGCTTCTGTGTAGTTTATATTTGAACATATTCTTTTTTCCACTATTACCCACTTAGCGCTACGAATGTCCAGTTGCATTTTCTACAGACAGAGTGTTTCAAAACTGCTGAATCAAAAGTATGGTTTAACTCTGTTAGCTGAATGCTCAGATCAGAAAGAAGTTTCACAGAATGCTTCTGTGTAGTTTATATTTGAATATATTCCTTTTTCCACTACTACGCTCCTAGCGCTCCAAATGTCCAGTTGCATTTTCTACAGAAAGAGTGTTCAGATCTGCTCAATCAAAAGTATGGTTTAACTCTGTTAGCTGAATGCACAGATCAGAAAGAAGTTTCACCGAATGATTCTGTGTAGTTTATATTTGAAGACGTTCCTTTTTCCACTATTACCCTCTTAGCGCTCCGAATCTCCACTTGCATTTTCTACAAAAAGAGTGTTTCATAACTGCTCAATCAAAAATATGTTTTATCTCTGTTAACTGAATTTACAGATCAGAAATAAGTTACACAGAATGCATCTGTGTAGTTTTTATTTGAAGATATTCTTTTTCCCAATGTAGGCCTCTTAGCGCTTAGCATGTCCAATTGCAGTTTCTACAGAAAGAGTGTTTCAGAACGGCTCAATCAAAAGTAAGGTTCAACTCTGTTAGTTGAATGCACAGAACAGAAAGAATTTTCACAGAATGCTACTGTGTAGTTTATATTTGAATATATTCCTTTTTCCACTATTACCCTCTTAGCGCTCCGAATGTCCACTTGCATTTTCTACAGAAAGAGTGTTCAGAACTGCGCAATCAAAAGTATGGTTTAACTCTGTTAGCTTAATGAACATATCAGAAATAAGTTTCACACAATGCTTCTGTGTAGTTTTTATTTGAAGATATTATTTTTCCCAATATAGGCCTCTTAGCGCTCAGAATGTCCAATTGCAGTTTCTACAGAAAGAGTGTTTCAGAAAGGCTCAATCAAAAGTAAGGTTCAACTCTGTTAGTTGAATGCACAGAACAGAAAGAAGTTTCATACAATGCTTCTGTGTAGTTTATATTTGAACATATTCTTTTTTCCACTATTACCCACTTAGCGCTACGAATGTCCAGTTGCATTTTCTACAGACAGAGTGTTTCAAAACTGCTGAATCAAAAGTATGGTTTAACTCTGTTAGCTGAATGCTCAGATCAGAAAGAAGTTTCACAGAATGCTTCTGTGTATTTTATATTTGAATATATTCCTTTTTCCACTACTACTCTCTTAGCGCTCCAAATGTCCAGTTGCATTTTCTACAGAAAGAGTGTTCAGATCTGCTCAATCAAAAGTATGGTTTAACTCTGTTAGCTGAATGCACAGATCAGAAAGAAGTTTCACAGAATGATTCTGTGTAGTTTATATTTTGAGACATTCCTTTTTCCACTATTACCCTCTTAGCGCTCCGAATCTCCACTTGCATTTTCTACAGAAAGTGTGTTTCAGAACGGCTCAATCAAAACTAAGGTTCAACTCTTTTAGTTGAACAAACAGAACAGAAAGAAGTTTCACACAATTCTTCTGTGTAGTTTTTATTTGTAGACATTCTTTTTCCCAATATAGGCCTCTTAGCGCTCAGAATGTCCAATTGCAGTTTCTACAGAAAGAGTGTTTCAGAACGGCTCAATCAAAAGTAAGGTTCAACTCTGTTAGTTGAATGCACAGAACAGAAAGAAGTTTCATACAATGCTTCTGTGTAGTTTATATTTGAACATATTCTTTTTTCCACTATTACCCACTTAGCGCTACGAATGTCCAGTTGCATTTTCTACAGACAGAGTGTTTCAAAACTGCTCAATCAAAAGTATGGTTTAACTCTGTTAGCTGAATGCTCAGATCAGAAAGAAGTTTCACAGAATGCTTCTGTGTAGTTTATATATGAATATATTCCTTTTTCCACTACTAGGCTCCTAGCGCTCCAAATGTCCAGTTGCATTTTCTACAGAAAGAGTGTTCAGATCTGCTCAATCAAAAGTATGGTTTAACTCTGTTAGCTGAATGCACAGATCAGAAAGAAGTTTCACCGAATGATTCTGTGTAGTTTATATTTGAAGACATTCCTTTTTCCACTATTACCCTCTTAGCGCTCCGAATCTCCACTTGCATTTTCTACAAAAAGAGTGTTTCATAACTGCTCAATCAAAAATATGTTTTATCTCTGTTAACTGAATTTACAGATCAGAAATAAGTTTCACAGAATGCATCTGTGTAGTTTTTATTTGAAGATATTCTTTTTCCCAATGTAGGCCTCTTAGCGCTCAGAATGTCCAATTGCAGTTTCTACAGAAAGAGTGTTTCAGAACGGCTCAATCAAAAGTAAGGTTCAACTCTGTTACTTGAATGCACAGAACAGAAAGAAGTTTCATACAATGCTTCTGTGTAGCTTATATTTGAACATATTATTTTTTCCACTATTACCCACTTAGCGCTACGAATGTCCAGTTGCATTTTCTACAGACAGAGTGTTTCAAAACTGCTCAATCAAAAGTATGGTTTAACTCTGTTAGCTGAATGCTCAGATCAGAAAGAAGTTTCACAGAATGCTTCTGTGTAGTTTATATTTGAATATATTCCTTTTTCCACTACTACTCTCTTAGCGCTCCAAATGTCCAGTTGCATTTTCTACAGAAAGAGAGTTCAGATCTGCTCAATCAAAAGTATGGTTTAACTCTGTTAGCTGAATGCACAGATCAGAAAGAAGTTTCACAGAATGATTCTGTGTAGTTTATATTTGGAGACATTCCTTTTTCCACTATTACCCTCTTAGCGCTCCGAATCTCCACTTGCATTTTCTACAGAAAGAGTGTTTCAGAACGGCTCAATCAAAACTAAGGTACAACTCTTTTAGTTGAACAAACAGAACAGAAAGAAGTTTCACACAATTCTTCTGTGTAGTTTTTATTTGTAGACATTCTTTTTCCCAATATAGGCCTCTTAGCGCTCAGAATGTCCAATTGCAGTTTCTACAGAAAGAGTGTTTCAGAACGGCTCAATCAAAAGTAAGGTTCAACTCTGTTAGTTGAATGCACAGAACAGAAAGAAGTTTCATACAATGCTTCTGTGTAGTTTATATTTGAATATATTCTTTTTTCCACTATTACCCACTTAGCGCTACGAATGTCCAGTTGCATTTTCTACAGACAGAGTGTTTCAAAACTGCTCAATCAAAAGTATGGTTTAACTCTGTTAGCTGAATGCTCAGATCAGAAAGAAGTTTCACAGAACGCTTCTGTGTAGTTTATATTTGAATATATTCCTTTTTCCACTACTACGCTCTTAGCGCTCCAAATGTCCAGTTGCATTTTCTACAGGAAGAGTGTTCAGATCTGCTCAATCGAAAGTATGGTTTAACTCTGTTAGCTGAATGCACAGATCAGAAAGAAGTTTCACCGAATGATTCTGTGTAGTTTATATTTGAAGACATTCCTTTTTCCACTATTACCCCCTTAGCGCTCCGAATCTCCACTTGCATTTTCTACAAAAAGAGTGTTTCATAACTGCTCAATCAAAAATATGTTTTATCTCTGATAACTGAATTTACAGATCAGAAATAAGTTTCACAGAATGCATCTGTGTAGTTTTTATTTGAAGATATTCTTTTTCCCAATGTAGGCCTCTTAGCGCTTAGCATGTCCAATTGCAGTTTCTACAGAAAGAGTGTTTCAGAACGGCTCAATCAAAAGTAAGGTTCAACTCTGTTAGTTGAATGCACAGAACAGAAAGAATTTTCACAGAATGCTACTGTGTAGTTTATATTTGAATATATTCCTTTTTCCACTATTACCCTCTTAGCGCCCCGAATGTCCACTTGCATTTTCTACAGAAAGAGTGTTCAGAACTGCGCAATCAAAAGTATGGTTTAACTCTGTTAGCTTAATGAACATATCAGAAATAAGTTTCACACAATGCTTCTGTGTAGTTTTTATTTGAAGATATTATTTTTCCCAATATAGGCCTCTTAGCGCTTAGAATGTCCAATTGCAGTTTCTACAGAAAGAGTGTTTCAGAAAGGCTCAATCAAAAGTAAGGTTCAACTCTGTTAGTTGAATGCACAGAACAGAAAGAAGTTTCATACAATGCTTCTGTGTAGTTTATATTTGAACATATTCTTTTTTCCACTATTACCCACTTAGCACTACGAATGTCCATTAGCATTTTCTACAGACAGAGTGTTTCAAAACTGCTCAATCAAAAGTATGGTTTAACTCTGTTAGCTGAATGCTCAGATCAGAAAGAAGTTTCACAGAATGCTTCTGTGTATTTTATATTTGAATATATTCCTTTTTCCACTACTACTCTCTTAGCGCTCCAAATGTCCAGTTGCATTTTCTACAGAAAGAGTGTTCAGATTTGCTCAATCAAAAGTATGGTTTAACTCTGTTAGCTGAATGCACAGATCAGAAAGAAATTCACAGAATGATTGGGTGTAGTTTATATTTGGAGACATTCCTTTTTCCACTATTACCCTCTTAGCGCTCCGAATCTCCACTTGCATTTTCTACAGAAAGTGTGTTTCAGAACGGCTCAATCAAAACTAAGGTTCAACTCTTTTAGTTGAACAAACAGAACAGAAAGAAGTTTCACACAATTCTTCTGTGTAGTTTTTATTTGTAGACATTCTTTTTCCCAATATAGGCCTCTTAGCGCTCAGAATGTCCAATTTCAGTTTCTACAGAAAGAGTGTTTCAGAACGGCTCAATCAAAAGTAAGGTTCAACTCTGTTAGTTGAATGCACAGAACAGAAAGAAGTTTCATACAATGCTTCTGTGTAGTTTATATTTGAACATATTCTTTTTTCCACTATTACCCACTTAGCGCTACGAATGTCCAGGTGCATTTTCTACAGACAGAGTGTTTCAAAACTGCTCAATCAAAAGTATGGTTTAACTCTGTTAGCTGAATGCTCAGATCAGAAAGAAGTTTCACAGAATGCTTCTGTGTAGTTTATATTTGAATATATTCCTTTTTCCACTACTACGCTCTTAGCGCTCCAAATGTCCAGTTGCATTTTCTACAGAAAGAGTGTTCAGATCTGCTCAATCAAAAGTATGGTTTAACTCTGTTAGCTGAATGCACAGATCAGAAAGAAGTTTCACCGAATGATTCTGTGTAGTTTATATTTGAAGACATTCCTTTTTCCACTATTACCCTCTTAGCGCTCCGAATCTCCACTTGCATTTTCTACAAAAAGAGTGTTTCATAACTGCTCAATCAAAAATATGTTTTATCTCTGTTAACTGAATTTACAGATCAGAAATAAGTTTCACAGAATGCATCTGTGTAGTTTTTATTTGAAGATATTCTTTTTCCCAATGTAGGCCTCTTAGCGCTCAGAATGTCCAATTGCAGTTTCTACAGAAAGAGTGTTTCAGAACAGCTCAATCAAAAGTAAGGTTCAACTCTGTTACTTGAATGCACAGAACAGAAAGAAGTTTCATACAATGCTTCTGTGTAGCTTATATTTGAACATATTATTTTTTCCACTATTACCCACTTAGCGCTACGAATGTCCAGTTGCATTTTCTACAGACAGAGTGTTTCAAAACTGCTCAATCAAAAGTATGGTTTAATTCTGTTAGCTGAATGCTCAGATCAGAAAGAACTTTCACAGAATGCTTCTGTGTAGTTTATATTTGAATATATTCCTTTTTCCACTACTACTCTCTTAGCGCTCCAAATGTCCAGTTGCATTTTCTACAGAAAGAGAGTTCAGATCTGCTCAATCAAAAGTATGGTTTAATTCTGTTAGCTGAATGCACAGATCAGAAAGAAGTTTCACAGAATGATTCTGTGTAGTTTATATTTGGAGACATTCCTTTTTCCACTATTACCCTCTTAGCGCTCCGAATCTCCACTTGCATTTTCTACAGAAAGAGTGTTTCAGAACGGCTCAATCAAAACTAAGGTTCAACTCTTTTAGTTGAACAAACAGAACAGAAAGAAGTTTCACACAATTCTTCTGTGTAGTTTTTATTTGTAGACATTCTTTTTCCCAATATAGGCCTCTTAGCGCTCAGAATGTCCAATTGCAGTTTCTACAGAAAGAGTGTTTCACAACGGCTCAATCAAAAGTAAGGTTTAACTCTGTTAGTTGAATGCACAGAACAGAAAGAAGTTTCATACAATGCTTCTGTGTAGTTTATATTTGAACATATTCTTTTTTCCACTATTACCCACTTAGCGCTACGAATGTCCAGTTGCATTTTCTACAGACAGAGTGTTTCAAAACTGCTCAATCAAAAGTATGGTTTAACTCTGTTAGCTGAATGCTCAGATCAGAAAGAAGTTTCACAGAATGCTTCTGTGTAGTTTATATTTGAATATATTCCTTTTTCCACTACTACGCTCTTAGCGCTCCAAATGTCCAGTTGCATTTTCTACAGGAAGAGTGTTCAGATCTGCTCAATCGAAAGTATGGTTTAACTCTGTTAGCTGAATGCACAGATCAGAAAGAAGTTTCACCGAATGATTCTGTGTAGTTTATATTTGAAGACATTCCTTTTTCCACTATTACCCTCTTAGCGCTCCGAATCTCCACTTGCGTTTTCTACAAAAAGAGTGTTTCAAAACTGCTCAATCAAAAATATGTTTTATCTCTGTTAACTGAATTTACAGATCAGAAATAAGTTTCACAGAATGCATCTGTGTAGTTTTTATTTGAAGATATTCTTTTTCCCAATGTAGGCCTCTTAGCGCTTAGCATGTCCAATTGCAGTTTCCACAGAAAGAGTGTTTCAGAACGGCTCAATCAAAAGTAAGGTTCAACTCTGTTAGTTGAATGCACAGAACAGAAAGAATTTTCACAGAATGCTACTGTGTAGTTTATATTTGAATATATTCCTTTTTCCACTATTACCCTCTTAGCGCTCCGAATGTCCACTTGCATTTTCTACAGAAAGAGTGTTCAGAACTGCGCAATCAAAAGTATGGTTTAACTCTGTTAGCTTAATGAACATATCAGAAATAAGTTTCACACAATGCTTCTGTGTAGTTTTTATTTGAAGATATTATTTTTCCCAATATAGGCCTCTTAGCGCTCAGAATGTCCAATTGCAGTTTCTACAGAAAGAGTGTTTCAGAAAGGCTCAATCAAAAGTAAGGTTCAATTCTGTTAGTTGAATGCACAGAACAGAAAGAAGTTTCATACAATGCTTCTGTGTAGTTTATATTTGAACATATTCTTTTTTCCACTATTACCCACTTAGCGCTACGAATGTCCAGTAGCATTTTCTACAGACAGAGTGTTTCAAAACTGCTCAATCAGAAGTATGGTTTAACTCTGTTAGCTGAATGCTCAGATGAGAAAGAAGTTTCACAGAATGCTTCTGTGTAGTTTATATTTGAATATATTCCTTTTTCCACTACTACTCTCTTAGCGCTCCAAATGTCCAGTTGCATTTTCTACAGAAAGAGAGTTCAGATCTGCTCAATCAAAAGTATGGTTTAACTCTGTTAGCTGAATGCACAGATCAGAAAGAAGTTTCACAGAATGATTCTGTGTAGTTTATATTTGGAGACATTCCTTTTTCCACTATTACCCTCTTAGCGCTCCGAATCTCCACTTGCATTTTCTACAGAAAGAGTGTTTCAGAACGGCTCAATCAAAACTAAGGTTCAACTCTTTTAGTTGAACAAACAGAACAGAAAGAAGTTTCACACAATTCTTCTGTGTAGTTTTTATTTGTAGACATTCTTTTTCCCAATATAGGCCTCTTAGCGCTCAGAATGTCCAATTGCAGTTTCTACAGAAAGAGTGTTTCAGAACGGCTCAATCAAAAGTAAGGTTCAACTCTGTTAGTTGAATGCACAGAACAGAAAGAAGTTTCATACAATGCTTCTGTGTAGTTTACATTTGAACATATTCTTTTTTCCACTATTACCCACTTAGCGCTACGAATGTCCAGTTGCATTTTCTACAGACAGAGTGTTTCAAAACTGCTCAATCAAAAGTATGGTTTAACTCTGTTAGCTGAATGCTCAGATCAGAAAGAAGTTTCACAGAATGCTTCTGTGTAGTTTATATTTGAATATATTCCTTTTTCCACTACTACGCTCTTAGCGCTCCAAATGTCCAGTTGCATTTTCTACAGGAAGAGTGTTCAGATCTGCTCAATCGAAAGTATGGTTTAACTCTGTTAGCTGAATGCACAGATCAGAAAGAAGTTTCACCGAATGATTCTGTGTAGTTTATATTTGAAGACATTCCTTTTTCCACTATTACCCTCTTAGCGCTCTGAATCTCCACTTGCATTTTCTACAAAAAGAGTGTTTCATAACTGCTCAATCAAAAATATGTTTTATCTCTGTTAACTGAATTTACAGATCAGAAATAAGTTTCACAGAATGCATCTGTGTAGTTTTTATTTGAAGATATTCTTTTTCCCAATGTTTGCCTCTTAGCGCTTAGCATGTCCAATTGCAGTTTCTACAGAAAGAGTGTTTCAGAACGGCTCAATCAAAAGTAAGGTTCAACTCTGTTAGTTGAATGCACAGAACAGAAAGAATTTTCACAGAATGCTACTGTGTAGTTTATATTTGAATATATTCCTTTTTCCACTATTACCCTCTTAGCGCTCCGAATGTCCACTTGCATTTTCTACAGAAAGAGTGTTCAGAACTGCGCAATCAAAAGTATGGTTTAACTCTGTTAGCTTAATGAACATATCAGAAATAAGTTTCACACAATGCTTCTGTGTAGTTTTTATTTGAAGATATTATTTTTCCCAATATAGGCCTCTTAGCGCTCAGAATGTCCAATTGCAGTTTCTACAGAAAGAGTGTTTCAGAAAGGCTCAATCAAAAGTAAGGTTCAACTCTGTTAGTTGAATGCACAGAACAGAAAGAAGTTTCATACAATGCTTCTGTGTAGTTTATATTTGAACATATTCTTTTTTCCACTATTACCCACTTAGCGCTAGGAATGTCCAGTTGCATTTTCTACAGACAGAGTGTTTCAAAACTGCTCAATCAAAAGTATGGTTTAACTCTGTTAGCTGAATGCTCAGATCAGAAAGAAGTTTCACAGAATGCTTCTGTGTAGTTTTTATTTGAATATATTCCTTTTTCCACTAATACTCTCTTAGCGCTCCAAATGTCCAGTTGCATTTTCTACACAAAGAGTGTTCAGATCTGCTCAATCAAAAGTATGGTTTAACTCTGTTATCTGAATGCACAGATCAGAAAGAAGTTTCACAGAATGATTCTGTGTAGTTTATATTTGGAGACATTCCTTTTTCCACTATTACCCTCTTAGCGCACCGAATCTCCACTTGCATTTCCTACAGAAAGTGTGTTTCAGAACGGCTCAATCAAAACTAAGGTTCAAATCTTTTAGTTGAACAAACAGAACAGAAAGAAGTTTCACACAATTCTTCTGTGTAGTTTTTATTTGTAGACATTCTTTTTCCCAATATAGGCCTCTTAGCGCTCAGAATGTCCAATTGCAGTTTCTACAGAAATAGTGTTTCAGAACGGCTCAATCAAAAGTAAGGTTCAACTCTGTTAGTTGAATGCACAGAACAGAAAGAAGTTTCATACAATGCTTCTGTGTAGTTTATATTTGAACATATTCTTTTTTCCACTATTACCCACTTAGCGCTACGAATGTCCAGTTGCATTTTCTACAGACAGAGTGTTTCAAAACTGCTCAATCAAAAGTATGGTTTAACTCTGTTAGCTGAATGCTCAGATCAGAAAAAAGTTTCACAGAATGCTTCTGTGTAGTTTATATTTGAATATATTCCTTTTTCCACTACTACGCTCTTAGCGCTCCAAATGTCCAGTTGCATTTTCTACAGAAAGAGTGTTCAGATCTGCTCAATCAAAAGTATGATTTAACTCTGTTAGCTGAATGCACAGATCAGAAAGAAGTTTCACCGAATGATTCTGTGTAGTTTATATTTGAAGACATTCCTTTTTCCACTATTACCCTCTTAGCGCTCCGAATCTCCACTTGCATTTTCTACAAAAAGAGTGTTTCATAACTGCTCAATCAAAAATATGTTTTATCTCTGTTAACTGAATTTACAGATCAGAAATAAGTTTCACAGAATGCATCTGTGTAGTTTTTATTTGAAGATATTCTTTTTCCCAATGTAGGCCTCTTAGCGCTTAGCATGTCCAATTGCAGGTTCTACAGAAAGAGTGTTTCAGAACGGCTCAATCAAAAGTAAGGTTCAACTCTGTTAGTTGAATGCACAGAACAGAAAGAATTTTCACAGAATGCTACTGTGTAGTTTATATTTGAATATATTCCTTTTTCCACTATTACCCTCTTAGCGCTCCGAATCTCCATTGCATTTTCTACAGAAAGAGTGTTTCAGAACGGCTCAATCAAAACTAAGGTTCAACTCTTTTAGTTGAACAAACAGAACAGAAAGAAGTTTCACACAATTCTTCTGTGTAGTTTTTATTTGTAGACATTCTTTTTCCCAATATAGGCCTCTTAGCGCTCAGAATGTCCAATTGCAGTTTCTACAGAAAGAGTGTTTCAGAACGGCTCAATCAAAAGTAAGGTTCAACTCTGTTAGTTGAATGCACAGAACAGAAAGAAGTTTCATACAATGCTTCTGTGTAGTTTATATTTGAACATATTCTTTTTTCCACTATTACCCACTTAGCGCTACGAATGTCCAGTTGCATTTTCTACAGACAGAGTGTTTCAAAACTGCTCAATCAAAAGTATGGTTTAACTCTGTTAGCTGAATGCTCAGATCAGAAAGAAGTTTCACAGAATGCTTCTGTGTAGTTTATATTTGAATATATTCCTTTTTCCACTACTACGCTCTTAGCGCTCCAAATGTCCAGTTGCATTTTCTACAGAAAGAGTGTTCAGATCTGCTCAATCAAAAGTATGGTTTAACTCTGTTAGCTGAATGCACAGATCAGAAAGAAGTTTCACCGAATGATTCTGTGTAGTTTATATTTGAAGACATTCCTTTTTCCACTATTACCCTCTTAGCGCTCCGAATCTCCACTTGCATTTTCTACAAAAAGAGTGTTTCATAACTGCTCAATCAAAAATATGTTTTATCTCTGTTAACTGAATTTACAGATCAGAAATAAGTTTCACAGAATGCATCTGTGTAGTTTTTATTTGAAGATATTCTTTTTCCCAATGTAGGCCTCTTAGCGCTTAGCATGTCCAATTGCAGTTTCTACAGAAAGAGTGTTTCAGAACGGCTCAATCAAAAGTAAGGTTCAACTCTGTTAGTTGAATGCACAGAACAGAAAGAATTTTCACAGAATGCTACTGTGTAGTTTATATTTGAATATATTCCTTTTTCCACTATTACCCTCTTAGCGCTCCGAATGTCAACTTGCATTTTCTACAGAAAGAGTGTTCAGAACTGCGCAATCAAAAGCATGGTTTAACTCTGTTAGCTTAATGAACATATCAGAAATAAGTTTCACACAATGCTTCTGTGTAGTTTTTATTTGAAGATATTATTTTTCCCAATATAGGCCTCTTAGCGCTCAGAATGTCCAATTGCAGTTTCTACAGAAAGAGTGTTTCAGAAAGGCTCAATCAAAAGTAAGGTTCAACTCTGTTAGTTGAATGCACAGAACAGAAAGAAGTTTCATACAATGCTTCTGTGTAGTTTATATTTGAACATATTCTTTTTTCCACTATTACCCACTTAGCGCTACGAATGTCCAGTTGCATTTTCTACAGACAGAGTGTTTCAAAACTGCTGAATCAAAAGTATGGTTTAACTCTGTTAGCTGAATGCTCAGATCAGAAAGAAGTTTCACAGAATGCTTCTGTGTAGTTTATATTTGAATATATTCCTTTTTCCACTACTACTCTCTTAGCGCTCCAAATGTCCAGTTGCATTTTCTACAGAAAGAGTGTTCAGATCTGCTCAATCAAAAGTATGTTTTAACTCTGTTAGCTGAATGCACAGATCAGAAAGAAGTTTCACAGAATGATTCTGTGTAGTTTATATTTGGAGACATTCCTTTTTCCACTATTACCCTCTTAGCGCTCCGAATCTCCACTTGCATTTTCTACAGAAAGTGTGTTTCAGAACGGCTCAATCAAAACTAATGTTCAACTCTTTTAGTTGAACAAACAGAACAGAAAGAAGTTTCACACAATTCTTCTGTGTAGTTTTTATTTGTAGACATTATTTTTCCCAATATAGGCCTCTTAGCGCTCAGAATGTCCAATTGCAGTTTCTACAGAAAGAGTGTTTCAGAACGGCTCAATCAAAAGTAAGGTTCAACTCTGTTAGTTGAATGCACAGAACAGAAAGAAGTTTCATACAATGCTTCTGTGTAGTTTATATTTGAACATATTCTTTTTTCCACTATTACCCACTTAGCGCTACGAATGTCCAGTTGCATTTTCTACAGACAGAGTGTTTCAAAACTGCTCAATCAAAAGTATGGTTTAACTCTGTTAGCTGAATGCTCAGATCAGGAAGAAGTTTCACAGAATGCTTCTGTGTAGTTTATATTTGAATATATTCCTTTTTCCACTACTACGCTCTTAGCGCTCCAAATGTCCAGTTGCATTTTCTACAGAAAGAGTGTTCAGATCTGCTCAATCAAAAGTATGGTTTAACTCTGTTAGCTGAATGCACAGATCAGAAAGAAGTTTCACCGAATGATTCTGTGTAGTTTATATTTGAAGACATTCCTTTTTCCACTATTACCCTCTTAGCGCTCCGAATCTCCACTTGCATTTTCTACAAAAAGAGTGTTTCATAACTGCTCAATCAAAAATATGTTTTATCTCTGTTAACTGAATTTACAGATCAGAAATAAGTTTCACAGAATGCATCTGTGTAGTTTTTATTTGAAGATATTCTTTTTCCCAATGTAGGCCTCTTAGCGCTTAGCATGTCCAATTGCAGTTTCTACAGAAAGAGTGTTTCAGAACGGCTCAATCAAAAGTAAGGTTCAACTCTGTTAGTTGAATGCACAGAACAGAAAGAATTTTCACAGAATGCTACTGTGTAGTTTATATTTGAATATATTCCTTTTTACACTATTACCCTCTTAGCGCTCCGAATGTCCACTTGCATTTTCTACAGAAAGAGTGTTCGGAACTGCGCAATCAAAAGTATGGTTTAACTCTGTTAGCTTAATGAACATATGAGAAATAAGTTTCACACAATGCTTCTGTGTAGTTTTTATTTGAAGATATTTTTTTTCCCAATATAGGCCTCTTAGCGCTCAGAATGTCCAATTGCAGTTTCTACAGAAAGAGTGTTTCAGAAAGGCTCAATCAAAAGTAAGGTTCAACTCTGTTAGTTGAATGCACAGAACAGAAAGAAGTTTCATACAATGCTTCTGTGTAGTTTATATTTGAACATATTTTTTTTCCACTATTACCCAGTTAGCGCTACGAATGTCCAGTTGCATTTTCTACAGACAGAGTGTTTCAAAACAGCTGAATCAAAAGTATGGTTTAACTCTGTTAGCTGAATGCTCAGATCAGAAAGAAGTTTCACAGAATGCTTCTGTGTAGTTTATATTTGAATATATTCCTTTTTCCACTACTACTCTCTTAGCGCTCCAAATGTCCAGTTGCATTTTCTACAGAAAGAGTGTTCAGATATGCTCAATCAAAAGTATGATTTAACTCTGTTAGCTGAATGCACAGATCAGAAAGAAGTTTCACAGAATGATTCTGTGTAGTTTATATTTGGAGACATTCCTTTTTCCACTATTACCTTCTTAGCGCTCCGAATCTCCACTTGCATTTTCTACAGAAAGTGTGTTTCAGAACGGCTCAATCAAAACTAATGTTCAACTCTTTTAGTTGAACAAACAGAACAGAAAGAAGTTTCACACAATTCTTCTGTGTAGTTTTTATTTGTAGACATTATTTTTCCCAATATAGGCCTCTTAGCGCTCAGAATGTCCAATTGCAGTTTCTACAGAAAGAGTGTTTCAGAACGGCTCAATCAAAAGTAAGGTTCAACTCTGTTAGTTGAATGCACAGAACAGAAAGAAGTTTCATACAATGCTTCTGTGTAGTTTATATTTGAACATATTCTTTTTTCCACTATTACCCACTTAGCGCTACGAATGTCCAGTTGCATTTTCTACAGACAGAGTGTTTCAAAACTGCTCAATCAAAAGTATGGTTTAACTCTGTTAGCTGAATGCTCAGATCAGAAAGAAGTTTCACAGAATGCTTCTGTGTAGTTTATATTTGAATATATTCCTTTTTCCACTACTACGCTCTTAGCGCTCAAAATGTCCAGTTGCATTTTCTACAGAAAGAGTGTTCAGATCTGCTCAATCAAAAGTATGGTTTAACTCTGTTTGCTGAATGCATAGATCAGAAAGAAGTTTCACCGAATGATTCTGTGTAGTTTATATTTGAAGACATTCCTTTTTCCACTCTTACCCTCTTAGCGCTCCGAATCTCCACTTGCATTTTCTACAAAAAGAGTGTTTCATAACTGCTCAATCAAAAATATGTTTTATCTCTGTTAACTGAATTTACAGATCAGAAATAAGTTTCACAGAATGCATCTGTGTAGTTTTTATTTGAAGATATTCTTTTTCCCAATGTAGGCCTCTTAGCGCTTAGCATGTCTAATTGCAGTTTCTACGGAAAGAGTGTTTCAGAACGGCTCAATCAAAAGTAAGGTTCAACTCTGTTATTTGAATGCACAGAACAGAAAGAATTTTCACAGAATGCTACTGTGTAGTTTATATTTGAATATATTCCTTTTTCCACTATTACCCTCTTAGCGCTCCGAATCTCCATTGCATTTTCTACAGAAAGAGTGTTTCAGAACGGCTCAATCAAAACTAAGGTTCAACTCTTTTAGTTGAACAAACAGAACAGAAAAAATTTTCACACAATTCTTCTGTGTAGTTTTTATTTGTAGAGATTCATTTTCCCAATATAGGCCTCTTAGCGCTCCGAATGTCCACTTGCATTTTCTACAGAAAGAGTGTTCAGAACTGCGCAATCAAAAGTATGGTTTAACTCTGTTAGCTTAATGAACATATCAGAAATAAGTTTCACACAATGCTTCTGTGTAGTTTTTATTGGAAGATATTATTTTTCCCAATATAGGCCTCTTAGCGCTCAGAATGTCCAATTGCAGTTTCTAACGAAAGAGTGTTTCAGAAAGGCTCAATCAAAAGTAAGGTTCAACTCTGTTAGTTGAATGCACAGAACAGAAAGAAGTTTCATACAATGCTTCTGTGTAGTTTATATTTGAACATATTCTTTTTTCCACTATTACCCACTTAGTGCTACGAATGTCCAGTTGCATTTTCTACAGACAGAGTGTTTCAAAACTGCTGAATCAAAAGTATGGTTTAACTCTGTTAGCTGAATGCTCAGATCAGAAAGAAGTTTCACAGAATGCTTCTGTGTAGTTTATATTTGAATATATTCCTTTTTCCACTACTACTCTCTTAGCGCTCCAAATGTCCAGTTGCATTTTCTACAGAAAGAGTGTTCAGATCTGCTCAATCAAAAGTATGTTTTAACTCTGTTAGCTGAATGCACAGATCAGAAAGAAGTTTCACAGAATGATTCTGTGTAGTTTATATTTGGAGACATTCCTTTTTCCACTATTACCCTCTTAGCGCTCCGAATCTCCACTTGCATTTTCTACAGAAATTGTGTTTCAGAACGGCTCAATCAAAACTAAGGTTCAACTCTTTTAGTTGAACAAACAGAACAGAAAGAAGTTTCACACAATTCTTCTGTGTAGTTTTTATTTGTAGACATTATTTTTCCCAATATAGGCCTCTTAGCGCTCAGAATGTCCAATTGCAGTTTCTACAGAAAGAGTGTTTCAGAACGGCTCAATCAAAAGTAAGGTTCAACTCTGTTAGTTGAATGCACAGAACAGAAAGAAGTTTCATACAATGCTTCTGTGTAGTTTATATTTGAACATATTCTTTTTTCCACTATTACCCACTTAGCGCTACGAATGTCCAGTTGCATTTTCTACAGACAGAGTGTTTCAAAACTGCTCAATCAAAAGTATGGTTTAACTCTGTTAGCTGAATGCTCAGATCAGAAAGAAGTTTCACAGAATGCTTCTGTGTAGTTTATATTTGAATATATTCCTTTTTCCACTACTACGCTCTTAGCGCTCCAAATGTCCAGTTGCATTTTCTACAGAAAGAGTGTTCAGATCTGCTCAATCAAAAGTATGGTTTAACTCTGTTAGCTGAATGCACAGATCAGAAAGAAGTTTCACCGAATGATTCTGTGTAGTTTATATTTGAAGACATTCCTTTTTCCACTATTACCCTCTTAGCGCTCCGAATCTCCACTTGCATTTTCTACAAAAAGAGTGTTTCATAACTGCTCAATCAAAAATATGTTTTATCTCTGTTAACTGAATTTACAGATCAGAAATAAGTTTCACAGAATGCATCTGTGTAGTTTTTATTTGAAGATATTCTTTTTCCCAATGTAGGCCTCTTAGCGCTTAGCATGTCCAATTGCAGTTTCTACAGAAAGAGTGTTTCAGAACGGCTCAATCAAAAGTAAGGTTCAACTCTGTTAGTTGAATGTACGGAACAGAAAGAATTTTCACAGAATGCTACTGTGTAGTTTATATTTGAATATATTCCTTTTTACACTATTACCCTCTTAGCGCTCCGAATGTCCACTTGCATTTTCTACAGAAAGAGTGTTCAGAACTGCGCAATCAAAAGTATGGTTTAACTCTGTTAGCTTAATGAACATATGAGAAATAAGTTTCACACAATGCTTCTGTGTAGTTTTTATTTGAAGATATTATTTTTCCCAATATAGGCCTCTTAGCGCTCAGAATGTCCAATTGCAGTTTCTACAGAAAGAGTGTTTCAGAAAGGCTCAATCAAAAGTAAGGTTCAACTCTGTTAGTTGAATGCACAGAACAGAAAGAAGTTTCATACAATGCTTCTGTGTAGTTTATATTTGAACATATTCTTTTTTCCACTATTACCCACTTAGCGCTACGAATGTCCAGTTGCATTTTCTACAGACAGAGTGTTTCAAAACAGCTGAATCAAAAGTATGGTTTAACTCTGTTAGCTGAATGCTCAGATCAGAAAGAAGTTTCACAGAATGCTTCTGTGTAGTTTATATTTGAATATATTCCTTTTTCCACTACTACTCTCTTAGCGCTCCAAATGTCCCGTTGCATTTTCTACAGAAAGAGTGTTCAGATCTGCTCAATCAAAAGTATGATTTAACTCTGTTAGCTGAATGCACAGATCAGAAAGAAGTTTCACAGAATGATTCTGTGTAGTTTATATTTGGAGACATTCCTTTTTCCACTATTACCCTCTTAGCGCTCCGAATCTCCACTTGCATTTTCTACAGAAAGTGTGTTTCAGAACGGCTCAATCAAAACTAATGTTCAACTCTTTTAGTTGAACAAACAGAACAGAAAGAAGTTTCACACAATTCTTCTGTGTAGTTTTTATTTGTAGAGATTCATTTTCCCAATATAGGCCTCTTAGCGCTCAGAATGTCCAATTGCAGTTTCTACAGAAAGAGTGTTTCAGAACGGCTCAATCAAAAGTAAGGTTCAACTCTGTTAGTTGAATGCACAGAACAGAAAGAAGTTTCATACAATGCTTCTGTGTAGTTTATATTTGAACATATTCTTTTTTCCACTGTTACCCACTTAGCGCTACGAATGTCCAGTTGCATTTTCTACAGACAGAGTGTTTCAAAACTGCTCAATCAAAAGTATGGTTTAACTCTGTTAGCTGAATGCTCAGATCAGAAAGAAGTTTCACAGAATGCTTCTGTGTAGTTTATATTTGAATATATTCCTTTTTCCACTACTACGCTCTTAGCGCTCAAAATGTCCAGTTGCATTTTCTACAGAAAGAGTGTTCAGATCTGCTCAATCAAAAGTATGGTTTAACTCTGTTAGCTGAATGCACAGATCAGAAAGAAGTTTCACCGAATGATTCTGTGTAGTTTATATTTGAAGACATTCCTTTTTCCACTCTTACCCTCTTAGCGCTCCGAATCTCCACTTGCATTTTCTACAAAAAGAGTGTTTCATAACTGCTGAATCAAAAATATGTTTTATCTCTGTTAACTGAATTTACAGATCAGAAATAAGTTTCACAGAATGCATCTGTGTAGTTTTTATTTGAAGATATTCTTTTTCCCAATGTAGGCCTCTTAGCGCTTAGCATGTCTAATTGCAGTTTCTACGGAAAGAGTGTTTCAGAACGGCTCAATCAAAAGTAAGGTTCAACTCTGTTAGTTGAATGCACAGAACAGAAAGAATTTTCACAGAATGCTACTGTGTAGTTTATATTTGAATATATTCCTTTTTACACTATTACCCTCTTAGCGCTCCGAATGTCCACTTGCATTTTCTACAGAAAGAGTGTTCAGAACTGCGCAATCAAAAGTATGGTTTAACTCTGTTAGCTTAATGAACATATGAGAAATAAGTTTCACACAATGCTTCTGTGTAGTTTTTATTTGAAGATATTATTTTTCCCAATATAGGCCTCTTAGCGCTCAGAATGTCCAATTGCAGTTTCTACAGAAAGAGTGTTACAGAAAGGCTCAATCAAAAGTAAGGTTCAACTCTGTTAGTTGAATGCACAGAACAGAAAGAAGTTTCATACAATGCTTCTGTGTAGTTTATATTTGAACATATTCTTTTTTCCACTATTACCCACTTAGCGCTACGAATGTCCAGTTGCATTTTCTACAGACAGAGTGTTTCAAAACAGCTGAATCAAAAGTATGGTTTAACTCTGTTAGCTGAATGCTCAGATCAGAAAGTAGTTTCACAGAATGCTTCTGTGTAGTTTATATTTGAATATATTCCTTTTTCCACTACTACTCTCTTAGCGCTCCAAATGTCCAGTTGCATTTTCTACAGAAAGAGTGTTCAGATCTGCTCAATCAAAAGTATGATTTAACTCTGTTAGCTGAATGCACAGATCAGAAAGAAGTTTCACAGAATGATTCTGTGTAGTTTATATTTGGAGACATTCCTTTTTCCACTATTACCCTCTTAGCGCTCCGAATCTCCACTTGCATTTTCTACAGAAAGTGTGTTTCAGAACGGCTCAATCAAAACCAATGTTCAACACTTTTAGTTGAACAAACAGAACAGAAAGAAGTTTCACACAATTCTTCTGTGTAGTTTTTATTTGTAGACATTATTTTTCCCAATATAGGCCTCTTAGCGCTCAGAATGTCCAATTGCAGTTTCTACAGAAAGAGTGTTTCAGAACGGCTCAATCAAAAGTAAGGTTCAACTCTGTTAGTTGAATGCACAGAACAGAAAGAAGTTTCATACAATGCTTCTGTGTAGTTTATATTTGAACATATTCTTTTTTCCACTATTACCCACTTAGCGCTACGAATGTCCAGTTGCATTTTCTACAGACAGAGTGTTTCAAAACTGCTCAATCAAAAGTATGGTTTAACTCTGTTAGCTGAATGCTCAGATCAGAAAGAAGTTTCACAGAATGCTTCTGTGTAGTTTATATTTGAATATATTCCTTTTTCCAATACTACGCTCTTAGCGCTCAAAATGTCCAGTTGCATTTTCTACAGAAAGAGTGTTCAGATCTGCTCAATCAAAAGTATGGTTTAACTCTGTTAGCTGAATGCACAGATCAGAAAGAAGTTTCACCGAATGATTCTGTGTAGTTTATATTTGAAGACATTCCTTTTTCCACTCTTACCCTCTTAGCGCTCCGAATCTCCACTTGCATTTTCTACAAAAAGAGTGTTTCATAACTGCTCAATCAAAAATATGTTTTATCTCTGTTAACTGAATTTACAGATCAGAAATAAGTTTCACAGAATGCATCTGTGTAGTTTTTATTTGAAGATATTCTTTTTCCCAATGTAGGCCTCTTAGCGCTTAGCATGTCCAATTGCAGTTTCTACGGAAAGAGTGTTTCAGAACGGCTCAATCAAAAGTAAGGTTCAACTCTGTTAGTTGAATGCACAGAACAGAAAGAATTTTCACAGAATGCTACTGTGTAGTTTATATTTGAATATATTCCTTTTTCCACTATTACCCTGTTAGCGCTCCGAATCTCCATTGCATTTTCTACAGAAAGAGTGTTTCAGAACGGCTCAATCAAAACTAAGGTTCAACTCTTTTAGTTGAACATACAGAACAGAAAAAAGTTTCACACAATTCTTCTGTGTAGTTTTTATTTGTAGAGATTCATTTTCCCAATATAGGCCTCTTAGCGCTCAGAATGTCCAATTGCAGTTTCTACAGAAAGAGTGTTTCAGAACGGCTCAATCAAAAGTAAGGTTCAACTCTGTTAGTTGAATGCACAGAACAGAAAGAAGTTTCATACAATGATTCTGTGTAGTTTATATTTGAACATATTCTTTTTTCCACTATTACCCACTTAGCGCTACGAATGTCCAGTTGCATTTTCTACAGACAGAGTGTTTCAAAACTGCTCAATCAAAAGTATGGTTTAACTCTGTTAGCTGAATGCTCGGATCAGAATGAAGTTTCACAGAATGCTTCTGTGTAGTTTGTATTTGAATATATTCCTTTTTCCACTACTACGCTCTTAGCGCTCCAAATGTCCAGTTGCATTTTCTACAGAAAGAATGTTCAGATCTGCTCAATCAAAAGTATGGTTTAACTCTGTTAGCTGAATGCACAGATCAGAAAGAAGTTTCACCGAATGATTCTGTGTAGTTTATATTTGAAGACATTCCTTTTTCCACTATTACCCTCTTAGCGCTCCGAATCTCCACTTGCATTTTCTACAAAAAGAGTGTTTCATAACTGCTCAATCAAAAATATGTTTTATCTCTGTTAACTGAATTTACAGATCAGAAATAAGTTTCACAGAATGCATCTGTGTAGTTTTTATTTGAAGATATTATTTTTCCCAATGTAGGCCTCTTAGCGCTTAGCATGTCCAATTGCAGTTTCTACAGAAAGAGTGTTTCAGAACGGCTCAATCAAAATTAAGGTTCAACTCTGTTAGTTGAATGCACAGAACAGAAAGAATTTTCACAGAATCCTACTGTGTAGTTTATATTTGAATATATTCCTTTTTAAACTATTACCCTCTTAGCGCTCCGAATCTCCATTGCATTTTCTACAGAAAGAGTGTTTCAGAACGGCTCAATCAAAACTAAGGTTCAACTCTTTTAGTTGAACAAACAGAACAGAAAGAAGTTTCACACAATTCTTCTGTGTAGTTTTTATTTGTAGACATTCTTTTTCCCAATATAGGCCTCTTAGCGCTGAGAATGTCCAATTGCAGTTTCTACAGAAAGAGTGTTTCAGAACGGCTCAATCAAAAGTAAGGTTCAACTCTGTTAGTTGAATGCACAGAACAGAAAGAAGTTTCATACAATGCTTCTGTGTAGTTTATATTTGAACATATTCTTTTTTCCACTATTGCCCACTTAGCGCTACGAATGTCCAGTTGCATTTTCTACAGACAGAGTGTTTCAAAACTGCTCAATCAAAAGTATGGTTTAACTCTGTTAGCTGAATGCTCAGATCAGAAAGAAGTTTCACAGAATGCTTCTGTGTAGTTTATATTTGAATATATTCCTTTTTCCACTACTACGCTCTTAGCGCTCCAAATGTCCAGTTGCATTTTCTACAGAAAGAGTGTTCAGATCTGCTCAATCAAAAGTATCGTTTAACTCTGTTAGCTGAATGCACAGATCAGAAAGAAGTTTCACCGAATGATTCTGTGTAGTTTATATTTGAAGACATTCCTTTTTCCACTATTACCCTCTTAGCGCTCCGAATCTCCACTTGCATTTTCTACAAAAAGAGTGTTTATAACTGCTCAATCAAAAATATGTTTTATCTCTGTTAACTGAATTTACAGATCAGAAATAAGTTTCACAGAATGCATCTGTGTAGTTTTTATTTGAAGATATTCTTTTTCCCAATGTAGGCCTCTTAGCGCTTAGCATGTCCAATTGCAGTTTCTACAGAAAGAGTGTTTCAGAACGGCTCAATCAAAAGTAAGGTTCAACTCTGTTAGTTGAATGCACAGAACAGAAAGTATTTTCACAGAATGCTACTGTGTAGTGTATATTTGAATATATTCCTTTTTCCACTATTACCCTCTTAGCGCTCCGAATCTCCATTGCATTTTCTACAGAAAGAGTGTTTCAGAACGGCTCAATCAAAACTAAGGTTCAACTCTTTTAGTTGAACAAACAGAACAGAAAGAAGTTTCACACAATTCTTCTGTGTAGTTTTTATTTGTAGACATTCTTTTTCCCAATATAGGCCTCTTAGCGCTCAGAATGTCCAATTGCAGTTTCTACAGAAAGAGTGTTTCAGAACGGCTCAATCAAAAGTAAGGTTCAACTCTGTTAGTTGAATGCACAGAACAGAAAGAAGTTTCACAGAATGATTCTGTGTAGTTTATATTTTTAGACATTCCTTTTTCCACTATTACCCTCTTAGCGCTCCGAATCTCCACTTGCATTTTCTACAGAAAGAGTGTTTCAGAACGGCTCAATCAAAACTAAGGTTCAACTCTTTTAGTTGAACAAACAGAACAGAAAGAAGTTTCACACAATTCTTCTGTGTAGTTTTTATTTGTAGACATTCTTTTTCCCAATATAGGCCTCCTAGCGCTCAGAATGTCCAATTGCAGTTTCTACAGAAAGAGTGTTTCAGAACGGCTCAATCAAAAGTAAGGTTCAACTCTGTTAGTTGAATGCACAGAACAGAAAGAAGTTTCATACAATGCTTCTGTGTAGTTTATATTTGAACATATTCTTTTTTCCACTATTACCCACTTAGCGCTACGAATGTCCAATTGCATTTTCTACAGACAGAGTGTTTCAAAACTGCTCAATCAAAAGTATGGTTTAACTCTGTTAGCTGAATGCTCAGATCAGAAAGAAGTTTCACAGAATGCTTCTGTGTAGTTTATATTTGAATATATTCCTTTTTCCACTACTACGCTCTTAGCGCTCCAAATGTCCAGTTGCATTTTCTACAGAAAGAGTGTTCAGATCTGCTCAATCAAAAGTATGGTTTAACTCTGTTAGCTGAATGCACAGATCAGAAAGAAGTTTCACCGAATTATTCTGTGTAGTTTATATTTGAAGACATTCCTTTTTCCACTATTACCCACTTAGCGCTCCGAATCTCCACTTGCATTTTCTACAAAAAGAGTGTTTCTTAACTGCTCAATCAAAAATATGTTTTATCTCTCTTAACTGAATTTACAGATCAGAAATAAGTTTCACAGAATGCATCTGTGTACTTTTTATTTGAAGATATTCTTTTTCCCAATGTAGGCCTCTTAGCGTTCAGAATGTCCAATTGCAGTTTCTACAGAAAGAGCGTTTCAGAAAGGCTCAATCAAAAGTAAGGTTCAACTCTGTTAGTTGAATGCACAGAAGAGAAAGAAGTTTCATACAATGCTTCTGTGTAGTTTATATTTGAACATATTCTTTTTTCCACTATTACCCACTTAGCGCTACGAATGTCCAGTTGCATTTTCTACAGACAGAGTGTTTCAAAACTGCTCAATCAAAAGTATGGTTTAACTCTGTTAGCTGAATGCTCAGATCAGAAAGAAGTTTCACAGAATGCTTCTGTGTAGTTTATATTTGAATATATTCCTTTTTCCACTACTACGCTCTTAGCGCTCCAAATGTCCAGTTGCATTTTGTACAGAAAGAGTGTTCAGATCTGCTCAATCAAAAGTATGGTTTAACTCTGTTAGCTGAATGCACAGATCAGAAAGAAGTTTCACCGAATGATTCCGTGTAGTTTATATTTGAAGACATTCCTTTTTCCACTATTACCCTCTTAGCGCTCCGAATCTCCACTTGCATTTTCTACGAAAAGAGTGTTTCATAACTGCTCAATCAAAAATATGTTTTATCTCTGTTATCTGAATTTACAGATCAGAAATAAGTTTCACAGAATGCATCTGTGTAGTTTTTATTTGAAGATATTCTTTTTCCCAATGTAGGCCTCTTAGCGCTTAGCATGTCCAATTGCAGTTTCTACAGAAAGAGTGTTTCAGAACGGCTCAATCAAAAGTAAGGTTCAACTCTGTTAGTTGAATGCACAGAACAGAAAGAATTTTCACAGAATGCTACTGTGTAGTTTATATTTGAATATATTCCTTTTTCCACTATTACCCTCTTAGCGCTCCGAATGTCCACTTGCATTTTCTACAGAAAGAGTGTTCAGAACTGCACAATCAAAAGTATGGTTTAACTCTGTTAGCTTAATGAACATATCAGAAATAAGTTTCACACAATGCTTCTGTGTAGTTTTTATTTGAAGATATTATTTTTCCCAATATAGGCCTCTTAGCGCTCAGAATGTCCAATTGCAGTTTCTACAGAAAGAGCGTTTCAGAAAGGCTCAATCAAAAGTAAGTTTCAACTCTGTTAGTTGAATGCACAGAACAGAAAGAAGTTTCATACAATGCTTCTGTGTAGTTTATATTTGAACATATTCTTTTTTCCACTATTACCCACTTAGCGCTACGAATGTCCAGTTGCATTTTCTACAGACAGAGTGTTTCAAAACTGCTCAATCAAAAGTATGGTTTAACTCTGTTAGCTGAATGCTCAGATCAGAAAGAAGTTTCACAGAATGCTTCTGTGTAGTTTATATTTGAATATATTCCTTTTTCCACTACTACGCTCTTAGCGCTCCAAATGTCCAGTTGCATTTTCTACAGAAAGAGTGTTCAGATCTGCTCAATCAAAAGTATGGTTTAACTCTGTTAGCTGAATGCACAGATCAGAAAGAAGTTTCACCGAATGATTCTGTGTAGTTTATATTTGAAGACATTCCTTTTTCCACTATTACCCTCTTAGCGCTCCGAATCTCCACTTGCATTTTCTACAAAAAGAGTGTTTCATAACTGCTCAATCAAAAATATGTTTTATCTCTGTTAACTGAATTTACAGATCAGAAATAAGTTTCACAGAATGCATCTGTGTAGTTTTTATTTGAAGATATTCTTTTTCCCAATGTAGGCCTCTTAGCGCTTAGCATGTCCAATTGCAGTTTCTACAGAAAGAGTGTTTCAGAACGGCTCAATCAAAAGTAAGGTTCAACTCTGTTAGTTGAATGCACAGAACAGAAAGAATTTTCACAGAATGCTACTGTGTAGTTTATATTTGAATATATTCCTTTTTCCACTATTACCCTCTTAGCGCTCCGAATCTCCATTGCATTTTCTACAGAAAGAGTGGTTCAGAACGGCTCAATCAATACTAAGGTTCAACTCTTTTAGTTGAACAAACAGAACAGAAAGAAGTTTCACACAATTCTTCTGTGTAGTTTTTATTTGTAGACATTCTTTTTCCCAATATAGGCCTCTTAGCGCTCAGAATGTCCAATTGCAGTTTCTACAGAAAGAGTGTTTCAGAACGGCTCAATCAAAAGTAAGGTTCAACTCTGTTAGTTGAATGCACAGAACAGAAAGAAGTTTCATACAATGCTTCTGTGTAGTTTATATTTGAACATATTTTTTTTCCACTATTACCCACTTAGCGCTACGAATGTCCAGTTGCATTTTCTACAGACAGAGTGTTTCAAAACTGCTCAATCAAAAGTATGGTTTAACTCTGTTAGCTGAATGCTCAGATCAGAAAGAAGTTTCACAGAATGCTTCTGTGTAGTTTATATTTGAATATATTCCTTTTTCCACTACTACGCTCTTAGCGCTCCAAATGTCCAGTTGCATTTTCTACAGAAAGAGTGTTCAGATCTGCTCAATCAAAAGTATGGTTTAACTCTGTTAGCTGAATGCACAGATCAGAAAGAAGTTTCACCGAATGATTCTGTGTAGTTTATATTTGAAGACATTCCTTTTTCCACTATTACCCTCTTAGCGCTCCGAATCTCCACTTGCATTTTCTACAAAAAGAGTGTTTCATAACTGCTCAATCAAAAATATGTTTTATCTCTGTTAACTGAATTTACAGATCAGAAATAAGTTTCACAGAATGCATCTGTGTAGTTTTTATTTGAAGATATTATTTTTCCCAATGTAGGCCTCTTAGCGCTTAGCATGTCCAATTGCAGTTTCTACAGAAAGAGTGTTTCAGAACGGCTCAATCAAAAGTAAGGTTCAACTCTGTTAGTTGAATGCACAGAACAGAAAGAATTTTCACAGAATGCTACTGTGTAGTTTATATTTGAATATATTACTTTTTCCACTATTACCCTCTTAGCGCTCCGAATCTCCATTGCATTTTCTACAGTAAGAGTGTTTCAGAACGGCTCAATCAAAACTAAGGTTCAACTCTTTTAGTTGAACAAACAGAACAGAAAGAAGTTTCACACAATTCTTCTGTGTAGTTTTTATTTGTAGACATTCTTTTTCCCAATATAGGCCTCTTAGCGCTCAGAATGTCCAATTGCAGTTTCTACAGAAAGAGTGTTTCAGAACGGCTCAATCAAAAGTAAGGTTCAACTCTGTTAGTTGAATGCACAGAACAGAAAGAAGTTTCATACAATGCTTCTGTGTAGTTTATATTTGAACATATTCTTTTTTCCACTATTACCCACTTAGCGCTACGAATGTCCAGTTGCATTTTCTACAGACAGAGTGTTTCAAAACTGCTCAATCAAAAGTATGGTTTAACTCTGTTAGCTGAATGCTCAGATCAGAAAGAAGTTTCACAGAATGCTTCTGTGTAGTTTATATTTGAATATATTCCTTTTTCTACTACTACGCTCCTGGCGCTCCAAATGTCCAGTTGCATTTTCTACAGAAAGAGTGTTCAGATCTGCTCAATCAAAAGTATCGTTTAACTCTGTTAGCTGAATGCACAGATCAGAAAGAAGTTTCACCGAATGATTCTGTGTAGTTTATATTTGAAGACATTCCTTTTTCCACTATTACCCTCTTAGCGCTCCGAATCTCCACTTGCATTTTCTACAAAAAGAGTGTTTCATAACTGCTCAATCAAAAATATGTTTTATCTCTGTTAACTGAATTTACAGATCAGAAATAAGTTTCACAGAATGCATCTGTGTAGTTTATATTTGAAGATATTCTTTTTCCCAATGTAGGCCTCTTAGCGCTTAGCATGTCCAATTGCAGTTTCTACAGAAAGAGTGTTTCAGAACGGCTCAATCAAAAGTAAGGTTCAACTCTGTTAGTTGAATGCACAGAACAGAAAGAATTTTCACAGAATGCTACTGTGTAGTTTATATTTGAATATATTCCTTTTTCCACTATTACCCTCTTAGCGCTCCGAATGTCCACTTGCATTTTCTACAGAAAGAGTGTTCAGAACTGCGCAATCAAAAGTATGGTTTAACTCTGTTAGCTTAATGAACATATCAGAAATAAGTTTCACACAATGCTTCTGTGTAGTTTTTATTTGAAGATATTATTTTTCCCAATATAGGCCTCTTAGCGCTCAGAATGTCCAATTGCAGTTTCTACAGAAAGAGCGTTTCAGAAAGGCTCAATCAAAAGTAAGATTCAACTCTGTTAGTTGAATGCACAGAACAGAAAGAAGTTTCATACAATGCTTCTGTGTAGTTTATTTTTGAACATATTCTTTTTTCCACTATTACCCACTTAGCGCTACGAATGTCCAGTTGCATTTTCTACAGAAAGAGTGTTTCAAAACTGCTCAATCAAAAGTATGGTTTAACTCTGTTAGCTGAATGCTCAGATCAGAAAGAAGTTTCACAGAATGCTTCTGTGTAGTTTATATTTGAATATATTCCTTTTTCCACTACTACGCTCTTAGCGCTCCAAATGTCCAGTTGCATTTTCTACAGAAAGAGTGTTCAGATCTGCTCAATCAAAAGTATGGTTTAACTCTGTTAGCTGAATGCACAGATCAGAAAGAAGTTTCACCGAATGATTCTGTGTAGTTTATATTTGAAGACATTACTTTTTCCACTATTACCCTCTTAGCGCTCCGAATCTCCACTTGCATTTTCTACAAAAAGAGTGTTTCCTAACTGCTCAATCAAAAATATGTTTTATCTCTGTTATCTGAATTTACAGATCAGAAATAAGTTTCACAGAATGCATCTGTGTAGTTTTTATTTGAAGATATTCTTTTTCCCAATGTAGGCCTCTTAGCGCTTAGCATGTCCAATTGCAGTTTCTACAGAAAGAGTGTTTCAGAACGGCTCAATCAAAAGTAAGGTTCAACTCTGTTAGTTGAATGCACAGAACAGAAAGAATTTTCACAGAATGCTACTGTGTAGTTTATATTTGAATATATTCCTTTTTCCACTATTACCCTCTTAGCGCTCCGAATGTCCGCTTGCATTTTCTACAGAAAGAGTGTTCAGAACTGCGCAATCAAAAGTATGGTTTAACTCTGTTAGCTTAATGAACATATCAGAAATAAGTTTCACAAAATGCTTCTGTGTAGTTTTTATTTGAAGATATTATTTTTCCCAATATAGGCCTCTTAGCGCTCAGAATGTCCAATTGCAGTTTCTACAGAAAGAATGTTTCAGAAAGGCTCAATCAAAAGTAAGGTTCAACTCTGTTAGTTGAATGCACAGAACAGAAAGTAGTTTCATACACTGCTTCTGTGTAGTTTATATTTGAACATATTCTTTTTTCCACAATTACCCACTTAGCGCTACGAATGTCCAGTTGCATTTTCTACAGACAGAGTGTTTCAAAACTGCTCAATCAAAAGTATGGTTTAACTCTGTTAGCTGAATGCTCAGATCAGAAAGAAGTTTCACAGAATGCTTCTGTGTAGTTTATATTTGAATATATTCCTTTTTCCACTACTACTCTCTTAGCGCTCCAAATGTCCAGTTGCATTTTCTACAGAAAGAGAGTTCAGATCTGCTCAATCAAAAGTATGGTTTAACTCTGTTAGCTGAACGCACAGATCAGAAAGAAGTTTCACAGAATGATTCTGTGTAGTTTATATTTGGAGACATTCCTTTTTCCACTATTACCCTCTTAGCGCTCCGAATCTCCACTTGCATTTTCTACAGAAAGAGTGTTTCAGAACGGCTCAATCAAAACTAAGGTTCAACTCTTTTAGTTGAACAAACAGAACAGAAAGAAGTTTCACACAATTCTTCTGTGTAGTTTTTATTTGTAGACATTCTTTTTCCCAATATAGGCCTCTTAGCGCTCAGAATTTCCAATTGCAGTTTCTACAGAAGGAGTGTTTCAGAACGGCTCAATCAAAAGTAAGGTTCAAGTCTGTTAGTTGAATGCACAGAACAGAAAGAAGTTTCATACAATGCTTCTGTGTAGTTTATATTTGAACATATTCTTTTTTCCACTATTACCCACTTAGCGCTACGAATGTCCAGTTGCATTTTCTACAGACAGAGTGTTTCAAAACTGCTCAATGAAAAGTATGGTTTAACTCTGTTAGCTGAATGCTCAGATCAGAAAGAAGTTTCACAGAATGCTTCTGTGTAGTTTATATTTGAATATATTCCTTTTTCCACTACTACGCTCTTAGCGCTCCAAATGTCCAGTTGCATTTTCTACAGAAAGAGTGTTCAGATCTGCTCAATCAAAAGTACGGTTTAACTCTGTTAGCTGAATGCACAGATCAGAAAGAAGTTTCACCGAATGATTCTGTGTAGTTTATATTTGAAGACATTCCTTTTTCCACTATTACCCTCTTAGCGCTCCGAATCTCCACTTGCATTTTCTACAAAAAGAGTGTTTCATAACTGCTCAATCAAAAATATGTTTTATCTCTGTTAACTGAATTTACAGATCAGAAATAAGTTTCACAGAATGCATCTGTGTAGTTTTTATTTGAAGATATTCTTTTTCCCAATGTAGGCCTCTTAGCGCTTAGCATGTCCAATTGCAGTTTCTACAGAAAGAGTGTTTCAGAACGGCTCAATCAAAAGTAAGGTTCAACTCTGTTAGTTGAATGCACAGAACAGAAAGAATTTTCACAGAATGCTACTGTGTAGTTTATATTTGAATATATTCCTTTTTCCACTATTACCCTCTTAGCGCTCCGAATGTCCACTTGCATTTTCTACAGAAAGAGTGTTCAGAACTGCGCAATCAAAAGTATGGTTTAACTCTGTTAGCTTAATGAACATATCAGAAATAAGTTTCACACAATGCTTCTGTGTAGTTTTTATTTGAAGATATTATTTTTCCCAATATAGGCCTCTTAGCGCTCAGAATGTCCAATTGCAGTTTCTGCAGAAAGAGCGTTTCAGAAAGGCTCAATCAAAAGTAAGGTTCAACTCTGTTAGTTGAATGCACAGAACAGAAATAAGTTTCATACAATGCTTCTGTGTAGTTTATATTTGAACATATTCTTTTTTCCACTATTACCCACTTAGCGCTACGAATGTCCAGTTGCATTTTCTACAGACAGAGTGTTTCAAAACTGCTCAATCAAAAGTATGGTTTAACTCTGTTAGCTGAATGCTCAGATCAGAAAGAAGTTTCACAGAATGCTTCTGTGTATTTTATATTTGAATATATTCCTTTTTCCACTACTAAGCTCTTAGCGCTCCAAATGTCTAGTTGCATTTTCTACAGAAAGAGTGTTCAGATCTGCTCAATCAAAAGTATGGTTTAACTCTGTTAGCTGAATGCACAGATCAGAAAGAAGTTTCACCGAATGATTCTGTGTAGTTTATATTTGAAGACATTCCTTTTTCCACTATTACCCTCTTAGCGCTCCGAATCTCCACTTGCATTTTCTACAAAAAGAGTGTTTCATAACTGCTCAATCAAAAATATGTTTTATCTCTGTTAACTGAATTTACAGATCAGAAATAAGTTTCACAGAATGCATCTGTGTAGTTTTTATTTGAAGATATTCTTTTTCCCAATGTAGGCCTCTTAGCGCTTAGCATGTCCAATTGCAGTTTCTACAGAAAGAGTGTTTCAGAACGGCTCAATCAAAAGTAAGGTTCAACTCTGTTAGTTGAATGCACAGAACAGAAAGAATTTTCACAGAATGCTACTGTGTAGTTTATATTTGAATATATTCCTTTTTCCACTATTACCCTCTTAGCGCTCCGAATGTCCACTTGCATTTTCTACAGAAAGAGTGTTCAGAACTGCGCAATCAAAAGTATGGTTTAACTCTGTTAGCTTAATGAACATATCAGAAATAAGTTTCACACAATGCTTCTGTGTAGTTTTTATTTGAAGATATTATTTTTCCCAATATAGGCCTCTTAGCGCTCAGAATGTCCAATTGCAGTTTCTACAGAAAGAATGTTTCAGAAAGGCTCAATCAAAAGTAAGGTTCAACTCTGTTAGTTGAATGCACAGAACAGAAAGTAGTTTCATACACTGCTTCTGTGTAGTTTATATTTGAACATATTCTTTTTTCCACAATTACCCACTTAGCGCTACGAATGTCCAGTTGCATTTTCTACAGACAGAGTGTTTCAAAACTGCTCAATCAAAAGTATGGTTTAACTCTGTTAGCTGAATGCTCAGATCAGAAAGTAGTTTCACAGAATGCTTCTGTGTAGTTTATATTTGAATATATTCCTTTTTCCACTACTACTCTCTTAGCGCTCCAAATGTCCAGTTGCATATTCTACAGAAAGAGAGTTCAGATCTGCTCAATCAAAAGTATGGTTTAACTCTGTTAGCTGAATGCACAGATCACAAAGAAGTTTCACAGAATGATTCTGTGTAGTTTATATTTGGAGACATTCCTTTTTCCACTATTACCCTCTTAGCGCTCCGAATCTCCACTTGCATTTTCTACAGAAAGAGTGTTTCAGAACGGCTCAATCAAAACTAAGGTTCAACTCTTTTAGTTGAACAAACAGAACAGAAAGAAGTTTCACACAATTCTTCTGTGTAGTTTTTATTTGTAGACATTCTTTTTCCCAATATAGGCCTCTTAGCGCTCAGAATGTCCAATTGCAGTTTCTACAGAAAGAGTGTTTCAGAACGGCTCAATCAAAAGTAAGGTTCAACTCTGTTAGTTAAATGCACAGAACAGAAAGAAGTTTCATACAATGCTTCTCTGTAGTTTATATTTGAACATATTCTTTTTTCCACTATTACCCACTTAGCGCTACGAATGTCCAGTTGCATTTTCTACAGACAGAGTGTTTCAAAACTGCTCAATCAAAAGTATGGTTTAACTCTGTTAGCTGAATGCTCAGATCAGAAAGAAGTTTCACAGAATGCTTCTGTGTAGTTTATATTTGAATATATTCCTTTTTCCACTACTACGCTCTTAGCGCTCCAAATGTCCAGTTGCATTTTCTACAGAAAGAGTGTTCAGATCTTCTCAATCAAAAGTATGGTTTAACTATGTTAGCTGAATGCACAGATCAGAAAGAAGTTTCACCGAATGATTCTGTGTAGTTTATATTTGAAGACATTCCTTTTTCCACTATTACCCTCTTAGCGCTCCGAATCTCCACTTGCATTTTCTACAAAAAGAGTGTTTCATAAATGCTCAGTCAAAAATATGTTTTATCTCTGTTAACTGAATTTACAGATCAGAAATAAGTTTCACAGAATGCATCTGTGTAGTTTTTATTTGAAGATATTCTTTTTCCCAATGTAGGCCTCTTAGCGCTTAGCATGTCCAATTGCAGTTTCTACAGAAAGAGTGTTTCAGAACGGCTCAATCAAAAGTAAGGTTCAACTCTGTTAGTTGAATGCACAGAACAGAAAGAATTTTCACAGAATGCTACTGTGTAGTTTATATTTGAATATATTCCTTTTTCCACTATTACCCTCTTAGCGCTCCGAATCTCCATTGCATTTTCTACAGAAAGAGTGTTTCAGAACGGCTCAATCAAAACTAAGGTTCAACTCTTTTAGTTGAACAAACAGAACAGAAAGAAGTTTCACACAATTCTTCTGTGTAGTTTTTATTTGTAGACATTCTTTTTCCCAATATAGGCCTCTTAGCGCTCAGAATGTCCAATTGCAGTTTCTACAGAAAGAGTGTTTCAGAAGGGCTCAATCAAAAGTAAGGTTCAAGTCTGTTAGTTGAATGCACAGAACAGAAAGAAGTTTCATACAATGCTTCTGTGTAGTTTATATTTGAACATATTCTTTTTTCCACTATTACCCACTTAGCGCTACGAATGTCCAGTTGCATTTTCTACAGACAGAGTGTTTCAAAACTGCTCAATCAAAAGTATGGTTTAACTCTGTTAGCTGAATGCTCAGATCAGAAAGAAGTTTCACAGAATGCTTCTGTGTAGTTTATATTTGAATATATTCCTTTTTCCACTACTACGCTCTTAGCGCTCCAAATGTCCAGTTGCATTTTCTACAGAAAGAGTGTTCAGATCTGCTCAATCAAAAGTATGGTTTAACTCTGTTAGCTGAATGCACAGATCAGAAAGAAGTTTCACCGAATGATTCTGTGTAGTTTATATTTGAAGACATTCCTTTTTCCACTATTACCCTCTTAGCGCTCCGAATCTCCACTTGCATTTTCTTCAAAAAGAGTGTTTCATAACTGCTCAATCAAAAATATGTTTTATCTCTGTTAACTGAATTTACAGATCAGAAATAAGTTTCACAGAATGCATCTGTGTAGTTTTTATTTGAAGATATTCTTTTTCCCAATGTAGGCCTCTTAGCGCTTAGCATGTCCAATTGCAGTTTCTACAGAAAGAGTGTTTCAGAACGGCTCAATCAAAAGTAAGGTTCAACTCTGTTAGTTGAATGCACAGAACAGAAAGAATTTTCACAGAATGCTACTGTGTAGTTTATATTTGAATATATTCCTTTTTCCACTATTACCCTCTTAGCGCTCCGAATGTCCACTTGCATTTTCTACAGAAAGAGTGTTCAGAACTGCGCAATCAAAAGTATGGTTTAACTCTGTTAGCTTAATGAACATATCAGAAATAAGTTTCACACAATGCTTCTGTGTAGTTTTTATTTGAAGATATTATTTTTCCCAATATAGGCCTCTTAGCGCTCAGAATGTCCAATTGCAGTTTCTGCAGAAAGAGCGTTTAAGAAAGGCTCAATCAAAAGTAAGGTTCAACTCTGTTAGTTGAATGCACAGAACAGAAAGAAGTTTCATACAATGCTTCTGTGTAGTTTATATTTGAACATATTTTTTTTTCCACTATTACCCACTTAGCGCTACGAATGTCCAGTTGCATTTTCTACAGACAGAGTGTTTCAAAACTGCTCAATCAAAAGTATGGTTTAACTCTGTTAGCTGAATGCTCAGATCAGAAAGAAGTTTCACAGAATGCTTCTGTGTAGTTTATATTTGAATATATTCCTTTTTCCACTACTACGCTCTTAGCGCTCCAAATGTCCAGTTGCATTTTCTACAGAAAGAGTGTTCAGATCTGCTCAATCAAAAGTATGGTTTAACTCTGTTAGCTGAATGCACAGATCAGAAAGATGTTTCACCGAATGATTCTGTGTAGTTTATATTTGAAGACATTCCTTTTTCCACTATTACCCACTTAGCGCTCCGAATCTCCACTTGCATTTTCTACAAAAAGAGTGTTTCATAACTGCTCAATCAAAAATATGTTTTATCTCTGTTATCTGAATTTACACATCAGAAATAAGTTTCACAGAATGCATCTGTGTAGTTTTTATTTGAAGATATTCTTTTTCCCAATGTAGGCCTCTTAGCGCTTAGCATGTCCAATTGCAGTTTCTACAGAAAGAGTGTTTCAGAACGGCTCAATCAAAAGTAAGGTTCAACTCTGTTAGTTGAATGCACAGAACAGAAAGAATTTTCACAGAATGCTACTGTGTAGTTTATATTTGAATATATTCCTTTTTCCACTATTACCCTCTTAGCGCTCCGAATGTCCACTTGCATTTTCTACAGAAAGAGTGTTCAGAACTGCGCAATCAAAAGTATGGTTTAACTCTGTTAGCTTAATGAACATATCAGAAATAAGTTTCACACAATGCTTCTGTGTAGTTTTTATTTGAAGATATTATTTTTCCCAATATAGGCCTCTTAGCGCTCAGAATGTCCAATTGCAGTTTCTACAGAAAGAATGTTTCAGAAAGGCTCAATCAAAAGTAAGGTTCAACTCTGTTAGTTGAATGCACAGAACAGAAAGTAGTTTCATACACTGCTTCTGTGTAGTTTATATTTGAACATATTCTTTTTTCCACAATTACCCACTTAGCGCTACGAATGTCCAGTTGCATTTTCTACAGACAGAGTGTTTCAAAACTGCTCAATCAAAAGTATGGTTTAACTCTGTTAGCTGAATGCTCAGATCAGAAAGAAGTTTCACAGAATGCTTCTGTGTAGTTTATATTTGAATATATTCCTTTTTCCACTACTACTCTCTTAGCGCTCCAAATGTCCAGTTGCATGTTCTACAGAAAGAGAGTTCAGATCTGCTCAATCAAAAGTATGGTTTAACTCTGTTAGCTGAATGCACAGATCAGAAAGAAGTTTCACAGAATGATTCTGTGTAGTTTATATTTGGAGACATTCCTTTTTCCACTATTACCCTCTTAGCGCTCCGAATCTCCACTTGCATTTTCTACAGAAAGAGTGTTTCAGAACGGCTCAATCAAAACTAAGGTTCAACTCTTTTAGTTGAACAAACAGAACAGAAAGAAGTTTCACACAATTCTTCTGTGTAGTTTTTATTTGTAGACATTCTTTTTCCCAATATAGGCCTCTTAGCGCTCAGAATGTCCAATTGCAGTTTCTACAGAAAGAGTGTTTCAGAACGGCTCAATCAAAAGTAAGGTTCAACTGTGTTAGTTAAATGCACAGAACAGAAAGAAGTTTCATACAATGCTTCTCTGTAGTTTATATTTGAATATATTCTTTTTTCCACTATTACCCACTTAGCGCTACGAATGTCCAGTTGCATTTTCTACAGACAGAGTGTTTCAAAACTGCTCAATCAAAAGTATGGTTTAACTCTGTTAGCTGAATGCTCAGATCAGAAAGAAGTTTCACAGAATGCTTCTGTGTAGTTTATATTTGAATATATTCCTTTTTCCACTACTACGCTCTTAGCGCTCCAAATGTCCAGTTGCATTTTCTACAGAAAGAGTGTTCAGATCTGCTCAATCAAAAGTATGGTTAAACTATGTTAGCTGAATGCACAGATCAGAAAGAAGTTTCACCGAATGATTCTGTGTAGTTTATATTTGAAGACATTCCTTTTTCCACTATTACCCTCTTAGCGCTCCGAATCTCCACTTGCATTTTCTACAAAAAGAGTGTTTCATAACTGCTCAGTCAAAAATATGTTTTATCTCTGTTAACTGAATTTACAGATCAGAAATATGTTTCACAGAATGCATCTGTGTAGTTTTTATTTGAAGATATTCTTTTTCCCAATGTAGGCCTCTTAGCGCTTAGCATGTCCAATTGCAGTTTCTACAGAAAGAGTGTTTCAGAACGGCTCAATCAAAAGTAAGGTTCAACTCTGTTAGTTGAATGCACAGAACAGAAAGAATTTTCACAGAATGCTACTGTGTAGTTTATATTTGAATATATTCCTTTTTCCACTATTACCCTCTTAGCGCTCCGAATCTCCATTGCATTTTCTACAGAAAGAGTGTTTCAGAACGGCTCAATCAAAACTAAGGTTCAACTCTTTTAGTTGAACAAACAGAACAGAAAGAAGTTTCACACAATTCTTCTGTGTAGTTTTTATTTGTAGACATTCTTTTTCCCAATATAGGCCTCTTAGCGCTCAGAATGTCCAATTGCAGTTTCTACAGAAAGAGTGTTTCAGAAGGGCTCAATCAAAAGTAAGGTTCAAGTCTGTTAGTTGAATGCACAGAACAGAAAGAAGTTTCATACAATGCTTCTGTGTAGTTTATATTTGAACATATTCTTTTTTCCACTATTACCCACTTAGCGCTACGAATGTCCAGTTGCATTTTCTACAGACAGAGTGTTTCAAAACTGCTCAATCAAAAGTATGGTTTAACTATGTTAGCTGAATGCTCAGATCAGAAAGAAGTTTCACAGAATGCTTCTGTGTAGTTTATATTTGAATATATTCCTTTTTCCACTACTACGCTCTTAGCGCTCCAAATGTCCAGTTGCATTTTCTACAGAAAGAGTGTTCAGATCTGCTCAATCAAAAGTATGGTTTAACTCTGTTAGCTGAATGCACAGATCAGAAAGAAGTTTCACCGAATGATTCTGTGTAGTTTATATTTGAAGACATTCCTTTTTCCACTATTACCCTCTTAGCGCTCCGAAACTCCACTTGCATTTTCTACAAAAAGAGTGTTTCATAACTGCTCAATCAAAAATATGTTTTATCTCTGTTAACTGAATTTACAGATCAGAAATAAGTTTCACAGAATGCATCTGTGTAGTTTTTATTTGAAGATATTCTTTTTCCCAATGTAGGCCTCTTAGCGCTTAGCATGTCCAATTGCAGTTTCTACAGAAAGAGTGTTTCAGAACGGCTCAATCAAAAGTAAGGTTCAACTCTGTTAGTTGAATGCACAGAACAGAAAGAATTTTCACAGAATGCTACTGTGTAGTTTATATTTGAATATATTCCTTTTTCCACTATTACCCTCTTAGCGCTCCGAATGTCCACTTGCATTTTCTACAGAAAGAGTGTTCAGAACTGCGCAATCAAAAGTATGGTTTAACTCTGTTAGCTTAATGAACATATCAGAAATAAGTTTCACACAATGCTTCTGTGTAGTTTTTATTTGAAGATATTATTTTTCCCAATATAGGCCTCTTAGCGCTCAGAATGTCCAATTGCAGTTTCTGCAGAAAGAGCGTTTCAGAAAGGCTCAATCAAAAGTAAGGTTCAACTCTGTTAGTTGAATGCACAGAACAGAAAGAAGATTCATACAATGCTTCTGTGTAGTTTATATTTGAACATATTCTTTTTTCCACTATTACCCACTTAGCGCTACGAATGTCCAGTTGCATTTTCTACAGACAGAGTGTTTCAAAACTGCTCAATCAAAAGTATGGTTTAACTCTGTTAGCTGAATGCTCAGATCAGAAAGAAGTTTCACAGAATGCTTCTGTGTAGTTTATATTTGAATATATTCCTTTTTCCACTACTACGCTCTTAGCGCTCCAAATGTCCAGTTGCATTTTCTACAGAAAGAGTGTTCAGATCTGCTCAATCAAAAGTATGGTTTAACTCTGTTAGCTGAATGCACAGATCAGAAAGAAGTTTCACCGAATGATTCTGTGTAGTTTATATTTGAAGACATTCCTTTTTCCACTATTACCCTCTTAGCGCTCCGAATCTCCAGTTGCATTTTCTACAAAAAGAGTGTTTCATAACTGCTCAATCAAAAATATGTTTTATCTCTGTTAACTGAATTTACAGATCAGAAATAAGTTTCACAGAATGCATCTGTGTAGTTTTTATTTGAAGATATTCTTTTTCCCAATGTAGGCCTCTTAGCGCTTAGCATGTCCAATTGCAGTTTCTAAAGAAAGAGTGTTTCAGAACGGCTCAATCAAAAGTAAGTTTCAACTCTGTTAGTTGAATGCACAGAACAGAAAGAATTTTCACAGAATGCTACTGTGTAGTTTATATTTGAATATATTCCTTTTTCCACTATTACCCTCTTAGCGCTCCGAATCTCCATTGCATTTTCTACAGAAAGAGTGTTTCAGAACGGCTCAATCAAAACTAAGGTTCAACTCTTTTAGTTGAACAAACAGAACAGAAAGAAGTTTCACACAATTCTTCTGTGTAGTTTTTATTTGTAGACATTCTTTTTCCCAATATAGGCCTCTTAGCGCTCAGAATGTCCAATTGCAGTTTCTACAGAAAGAGTGTTTCAGAACGGCTCAATCAAAAGTAAGGTTCAAGTCTGTTAGTTGAATGCACAGAACAGAAAGAAGTTTCATACAATGCTTCTGTGTAGTTTATATTTGAACATATTCTTTTTTCCACTATTACCCACTTAGCGCTACGAATGTCCAGTTGCATTTTCTACAGACAGAGTGTTTCAAAACTGCTCAATGAAAAGTATGGTTTAACTCTGTTAGCTGAATGCTCAGATCAGAAAGAAGTTTCACAGAATGCTTCTGTGTAGTTTATATTTGAATATATTCCTTTTTCCACTACTACGCTCTTAGCGCTCCAAATGTCCAGTTGCATTTTCTACAGAAAGAGTGTTCAGATCTGCTCAATCAAAAGTATGGTTTAACTCTGTTAGCTGAATGCACAGATCAGAAAGAAGTTTCACCGAATGATTCTGTGTAGTTTATATTTGAAGACATTCCTTTTTCCACTATTACCCTCTTAGCGCTCCGAATCTCCACTTGCATTTTCTACAAAAAGAGTGTTTCATAACTGCTCAATCAAAAATATGTTTTATCTCTGTTAACTGAATTTACAGATCAGAAATAAGTTTCACAGAATGCATCTGTGTAGTTTTTATTTGAAGATATTCTTTTTCCCAATGTAGGCCTCTTAGCGCTTAGCATGTCCAATTGCAGTTTCTACAGAAAGAGTGTTTCAGAACGGCTCAATCAAAAGTAAGGTTCAACTCTGTTAGTTGAATGCACAGAACAGAAAGAATTTTCACAGAATGCTACTGTGTAGTTTATATTTGAATATATTCCTTTTTCCACTATTACCCTCTTAGCGCTCCGAATGTCCACTTGCATTTTCTACAGAAAGAGTGTTCAGAACTGCGCAATCAAAAGTATGGTTTAACTCTGTTAGCTTAATGAACATATCAGAAATAAGTTTCACACAATGCTTCTGTGTAGTTTTTATTTGAAGATATTATTTTTCCCAATAGAGGCCTCTTAGCGCTCAGAATGTCCAATTGCAGTTTCTGCAGAAAGAGCGTTTCAGAAAGGCTCAATCAAAAGTAAGGTTCAACTCTGTTAGTTGAATGCACAGAACAGAAAGAAGTTTCATACAATGCTTCAGTGTAGTTTATATTTGAACATATTCTTTTTTCCACTATTACCCACTTAGCGCTACGAATGTCCAGTTGCATTTTCTACAGACAGAGTGTTTCAAAACTGCTCAATCAAAAGTATGGTTTAACTCTGTTAGCTGAATGCTCAGACCAGAAAGAAGTTTCACAGAATGCTTCTGTGTAGTTTATATTTGAATATATTCCTTTTTCCACTACTACGCTCTTAGCGCTCCAAATGTCCAGTTGCATTTTCTACAGAAAGAGTGTTCAGATCTGCTCAATCAAAAGTATGGTTTAACTCTGTTAGCTGAATGCACAGATCAGAAAGATGTTTCACCGAATGATTCTGTGTAGTTTATATTTGAAGACATTCCTTTTTCCACTATTACCCACTTAGCGCTCCGAATCTCCACTTGCATTTTCTACAAAAAGAGTGTTTCATAACTGCTCAATCAAAAATATGTTTTATCTCTGTTATCTGAATTTACAGATCAGAAATAAGTTTCACAGAATGCATCTGTGTAGTTTTTATTTGAAGATATTCTTTTTCCCATTGTAGGCCTCTTTGCGCTTAGCATGTCCAATTGCAGTTTCTACAGAAAGAGTGTTTCAGAACGGCTCAATCAAAAGTAAGGTTCAACTCTGTTAGTTGAATGCACAGAACAGAAAGAATTTTCACAGAATGCTACTGTGTAGTTTATATTTGAATATATTCCTTTTTCCACTATTACCCTCTTAGCGCTCCGAATGTCCACTTGCATTTTCTACAGAAAGAGTGTTCAGAACTGCGCAATCAAAAGTATGGTTTAACTCTGTTAGCTTAATGAACATATCAGAAATAAGTTTCACACAATGCTTCTGTGTAGTTTTTATTTGAAGATATTATTTTTCCCAATATAGGCCTCTTAGCGCTCAGAATGTCCAATTGCAGTTTCTACAGAAAGAATGTTTCAGAAAGGCCCAATCAAAAGTAAGGTTCAACTCTGTTAGTTGAATGCACAGAACAGAAAGTAGTTTCATACACTGCTTCTGTGTAGTTTATATTTGAACATATTCTTTTTTCCACAATTACCCACTTAGCGCTACGAATGTCCAGTTGCATTTTCTACAGACAGAGTGTTTCAAAACTGCTCAATCAAAAGTATGGTTTAACTCTGTTAGCTGAATGCTCAGATCAGAAAGAAGTTTCACAGAATGCTTCTGTGTAGTTTATATTTGAATATATTCCTTTTTCCACTACTACTCTCTTAGCGCTCCAAATGTCCAGTTGCATTTTCTACAGAAAGAGAGTTCAGATCTGCTCAATCAAAAGTATGGTTTAACTCTGTTAGCTGAATGCACAGATCAGAAAGAAGTTTCACAGAATGATTCTGTGTAGTTTATATTTGGAGACATTCCTTTTTCCACTATTACCCTCTTAGCACTCCGAATCTCCACTTGCATTTTCTACAGAAAGAGTGTTTCAGAACGCCTCAATCAAAACTAAGGTTCAAATCTTTTAGTTGAACAAACAGAACAGAAAGAAGTTTCACACAATTCTTCTGTGTAGTTTTTATTTGTAGACATTCTTTTTCCCAATATAGGCCTCTTAGCGCTCAGAATGTCCAATTGCAGTTTCTACAGAAAGAGTGTTTCAGAACGGCTCAATCAAAAGTAAGGTTCAACTCTGTTAGTTGAATGCACAGAACAGAAAGAAGTTTCATACAATGCTTCTGTGTAGTTTATATTTGAACATATACTTTTTTCCACTATTACCCACTTAGCGCTACGAATGTCCAGTTGCATTTTCTACAGACAGAGTGTTTCAAAACAGCTCAATCAAAAGTATGGTTTAACTCTGTTAGCTGAATGCTCAGATCAGAAAAAAGTTTCACAGAATGCTTCTGTGTAGTTTATATTTGAATATATTCCTTTTTCCACTACTACGCTCTTAGCGCTCCAAATGTCCAGTTGCATTTTCTACAGAAAGAGTGTTCAGATCTGCTCAATCAAAAGTATGGTTTAACTCTGTTAGCTGAATGCACAGATCAGAAAGAAGTTTCACCGAATGATTCTGTGTAGTTTATATTTGAAGACATTCCTTTTTCCACTATTACCCTCTTAGCGCTCCGAATCTCCACTTGCATTTTCTACAAAAAGAGAGTTTCATAACTGCTCAATCAAAAATATGTTTTATCTCTGTTAACTGAATTTACAGATCAGAAATAAGTTTCACAGAATGCATCTGTGTAGTTTTTATTTGAAGATATTCTTTTTCCCAATGTAGGCCTCTTAGCGCTTAGCATGTCCAACTGCAGTTTCTACAGAAAGAGTGTTTCAGAACGGCTCAATCAAAAGTAAGGTTCAACTCTGTTAGTTGAATGCACAGAACAGAAAGAATTTTCACAGAATGCTACTGTGTAGTTTATATTTGAATATATTCCTTTTTCCACTATTACCCTCTTAGCGCTCCGAATGTCCACTTGCATTTTCTACAGAAAGAGTGTTCAGAACTGCGCAATCAAAAGTATGGTTTAACTCTGTTAGCTTAATGAACATATCAGAAATAAGTTTCACACAATGCTTCTGTGTAGTTTTTATTTGAAGATATTATTTTTCCCAATATAGGCCTCTTAGCGCTCAGAATGTCCAATTGCAGTTTCTACAGAAAGAGCGTTTCAGAAAGGCTCAATCAAAAGTAAGATTCAACTCTGTTAGTTGAATGCACAGAACAGAAAGAAGTTTCATACAATGCTTCTGTGTAGTTTATATTTGAACATATTCTTTTTTCCACTATTACCCACTTAGCGCTACGAATGTCCAGTTGCATTTTCTACAGAAAGAGTGTTTCAAAACTGCTCAATCAAAAGTATGGTTTAACTCTGTTAGCTGAATGCTCAGATCAGAAAGAAGTTTCACAGAATGCTTCTGTGTAGTTTATATTTGAATATATTCCTTTTTCCACTACTACGCTCTTAGCGCTCCAAATGTCCAGTTGCATTTTGTACAGAAAGAGTGTTCAGATCTGCTCAATCAAAAGTATGGTTTAACTCTGTTAGCTGAATGCACAGATCAGAAAGAAGTTTCACCGAATGATTCTGTGTAGTTTATATTTGAAGACATTCCTTTTTCCACTATTACCCTCTTAGCGCTCCGAATCTCCACTTGCATTTTCTACAAAAAGAGTGTTTCATAACTGCTCAATCAAAAATATGTTTTATCTCTGTTATCTGAATTTACAGATCAGAAATAAGTTTCACAGAATGCATCTGTGTAGTTTTTATTTGAAGATATTCTTTTTCCCAATGTAGGCCTCTTAGCGCTTAGCATGTCCAATTGCAGTTTCTCCAGAAAGAGTGTTTCAGAACGGCTCAATCAAAAGTAAGGTTCAACTCTGTTAGTTGAATGCACAGAACAGAAAGAATTTTCACAGAATGATACTGTGTAGTTTATATTTGAATATATTCCTTTTTCCACTATTACCCTCTTAGCGCTCCGAATGTCCGCTTGCATTTTCTACAGAAAGAGTGTTCAGAACTGCGCAATCAAAAGTATGGTTTAACTCTGTTAGCTTAATGAACATATCAGAAATAAGTTTCACAAAATGCTTCTGTGTAGTTTTTATTTGAAGATATTATTTTTCCCAATATAGGCCTCTTAGCGCTCAGAATGTCCAATTGCAGTTTCTACAGAAAGAATGTTTCAGAAAGGCTCAATCAAAAGTAAGGTTCAACTCTGTTAGTTGAATGCACAGAACAGAAAGTAGTTTCATACACTGCTTCTGTGTAGTTTATATTTGAACATATTCTTTTTTCCACAATTACCCACTTAGCGCTACGAATGTCCAGTTGCATTTTCTACAGACAGAGTGTTTCAAAACTGCTCAATCAAAAGTATGGTTTAACTCTGTTAGCTGAATGCTCAGATCAGAAAGAAGTTTCACAGAATGCTTCTGTGTAGTTTATATTTGAATATATTCCTTTTTCCACTACTACTCTCTTAGCGCTCCAAATGTCCAGTTGCATTTTCTACAGAAAGAGAGTTCAGATCTGCTCAATCAAAAGTATGGTTTAACTCTGTTAGCTGAATGCACAGATCAGAAAGAAGTTTCACAGAATGATTCTGTGTAGTTTATATTTGGAGACATTCCTTTTTCCACTATTACCCTCTTAGCGCTCCGAATCTCCACTTGCATTTTCTACAGAAAGAGTGTTTCAGAACGGCTCAATCAAAACTAAGGTTCAACTCTTTTAGTTGAACAAACAGAACAGAAAGAAGTTTCACACAATTCTTCTGTGTAGTTTTTATTTGTAGACATTCTTTTTCCCAATATAGGCCTCTTAGCGCTCAGAATGTCCAATTGCAGTTTCTACAGAAAGAGTGTTTCAGAACGGCTCAATCAAAAGTAAGGTTCAACTCTGTTAGTTGAATGCACAGAACAGAAAGAAGTTTCATACAATGCTTCTGTTTAGTTTATATTTGAACATATTCTTTTTTCCACTATTACCCACTTAGCGCTACGAATGTCCAGTTGCATTTTCTACAGACAGAGTGTTTCAAAACTGCTCAATCAAAAGTATGGTTTAACTCTGTTAGCTGAATGCTCAGATCAGAAAGAAGTTTCACAGAATGCTTCTGTGTAGTTTATATTTGAATATATTCCTTTTTCCACTACTACTCTCTTAGCGCTCCAAATGTCCAGTTGCATTTTCTACAGAAAGAGAGTTCAGATCTGCTCAATCAAAAGTATGGTTTAACTCTGTTAGCTGAATGCACAGATCAGAAAGAAGTTTCACAGAATGATTCTGTGTAGTTTATATTTGGAGACATTCCTTTTTCCACTATTACCCTCTTAGCGCTCCGAATCTCCACTTGCATTTTCTACAGAAAGAGTGTTTCAGAACGGCTCAATCAAAAGTAAGGTTCAACTCTGTTAGTTGAATGCACAGAACAGAAAGAATTTTCACAGAATGCTACTGTGTAGTTTATATTTGAATATATTCCTTTTTCCACTATTACCCTCTTAGCGCTCCGAATGTCCGCTTGCATTTTCTACAGAAAGAGTTTTCAGAACTGCGCAATCAAAAGTATGGTTTAACTCTGTTAGCTTAATGAACATATCAGAAATAAGTTCCCCAAATTCTTCTGTGTAGTTTTTATTTGAAGATATTATTTTTCCCAATATAGGCCTCTTAGCGCTCAGAATGTCCAATTGCAGTTTCTACAGAAAGAATGTTTCAGAAAGGCTCAATCAAAAGTAAGGTTCAACTCTGTTAATTGAATGCACAGAGCAGAAAGTAGTTTCATACACTGCTTCTGTGTAGTTTATATTTGAACATATTCTTTTTTCCACAATTACCCACTTAGCGCTACGAATGTCCAGTTGCATTTTCTACAGACAGAGTGTTTCAAAACTGCTCAATCAAAAGTATGGTTTAACTCTGTTAGCTGAATGCTCAGATCAGAAAGAAGTTTCACAGAATGCTTCTGTGTAGTTTATATTTGAATATATTCCTTTTTCCACTACTACTCTCTTAGCGCTCCAAATGTCCAGTTGCATTTTCTACAGAAAGAGAGTTCAGATCTGCTCAATCAAAAGTATCGTTTAACTCTGTTAGCTGAATGCAGAGATCAGAAAGAAGTTTCACAGAATGATTCTGTGTAGTTTATATTTGGAGACATTCCTTTTTCCACTATTACCCTCTTAGCGCTCCGAATCTCCACTTGCATTTTCTACAGAAAGAGTGTTTCAGAACGGCTCAATCAAAACTAAGGTTCAACTCTTTTAGTTGAACAAACAGAACAGAAAGAAGTTTCACACAATTCTTCTGTGTAGTTTTTATTTGTAGACATTCTTTTTCCCAATATAGGCCTCTTAGCGCTCAGAATGTCCAATTGCAGTTTCTACAGAAAGAGTGTTTCAGAACGGCTCAATCAAAAGTAAGGTTCAACTCTGTTAGTTGAATGCACAGAACAGAAAGAAGTTTCATACAATGCTTCTGTGTAGTTTATATTTGAACATATTCTTTTTTCCACTATTACCCACTTAGCGCTACGAATGTCCAGTTGCATTTTCTACAGACAGAGTGTTTCAAAACTGCTCAATCAAAAGTATGGTTTAACTCTGTTAGCTGAATGCTCAGATCAGAAAGAAGTTTCACAGAATGCTTCTGTGTAGTTTATATTTGAATATATTCCTTTTTCCACTACTACGCTCTTAGCGCTCCAAATGTCCAGTTGCATTTTCTACAGAAAGAGTGTTCAGATCTGCTCAATCAAAAGTATGGTTTAACTCTGTTAGCTGAATGCACAGATCAGAAAGAAGTTTCACCGAATGATTCTGTGTAGTTTATATTTGAAGACATTCCTTTTTCCACTATTACCCACTTAGCGCTCCGAATCTCCACTTGCATTTTCTACAAAAAGAGTGTTTCATAACTGCTCAATCAAAAATATGTTTTATCTCTGTTATCTGAATTTACAGATCAGAAATAAGTTTCACAGAATGCATCTGTGTAGTTTTTATTTGAAGATATTCTTTTTCCCAATGTAGGCCTCTTAGCGCTTAGCATGTCCAATTGCAGTTTCTACAGAAAGAGTGTTTCAGAACGGCTCAATCAAAAGTAAGGTTCAACTCTGTTAGTTGAATGCACAGAACAGAAAGAATTTTCACAGAATGCTACTGTGTAGTTTATATTTGAATATATTCCTTTTTCCACTATTACCCTCTTAGCGCTCCTAATGTCCACTTGCATTTTCTACAGAAAGAGTGTTCAGAACTGCGCAATCAAAAGTATGGTTTAACTCTGTTAGCTTAATGAACATATCAGAAATAAGTTTCACACAATGCTTCTGTGTAGTTTTTATTTGAAGATATTATTTTTCCCAATATAGGCCTCTTAGCGCTCAGAATGTCCAATTGCAGTTTCTACAGAAAGAATGTTTCAGAAAGGCTCAATCAAAAGTAAGGTTCAACTCTGTTAGTTGAATGCACAGAACAGAAAGTAGTTTCATACACTGCTTCTGTGTAGTTTATATTTGAACATATTCTTTTTTCCACAATTACCCACTTAGCGCTACGAATGTCCAGTTGCATTTTCTACAGACAGAGTGTTTCAAAACTGCTCAATCAAAAGTATGGTTTAACTCTGTTAGCTGAATGCTCAGATCAGAAAGAAGTTTCACAGAATGCTTCTGTGTAGTTTATATTTGAATATATTCCTTTTTCCACTACTAGTCTCTTAGCACTCCAAATGTCCAGTTGCATTTTCTACAGAAAGAGAGTTCAGATCTGCTCAATCAAAAGTATGGTTTAACTCTGTTAGCTGAATGCACAGATCAGAAAGAAGTTTCACAGAATGATTCTGTGTAGTTTATATTTGGAGACATTCCTTTTTCCACTATTACCCTCTTAGCGCTCCGAATCTCCACTTGCATTTTCTACAGAAAGAGTGTTTCAGAACGGCTCAATCAAAACTAAGGTTCAACTCTTTTAGTTGAACAAACAGAACAGAAAGAAGTTTCACACAATTCTTCTGTGTAGTTTTTATTTGTAGACATTCTTTTTCCCAATATAGGCCTCTTAGCGCTCAGAATGTCCAATTGCAGTTTCTACAGAAAGAGTGTTTCAGAACGGCTCAATCAAAAGTAAGGTTCAACTCTGTTAGTTGAATGCACAGAACAGAAAGAAGTTTCATACAATGCTTCTCTGTAGTTTATATTTGAACATACTCTTTTTTCCACTATTACCCACTTAGCGCTACGAATGTCCAGTTGCATTTTCTACAGACAGAGTGTTTCAAAACTGCTCAATCAAAAGTATGGTTTAACTCTGTTAGCTGAATGCTCAGATCAGAAAGAAGTTTCACAGAATGCTTCTGTGTAGTTTATATTTGAATATATTCCTTTTTCCACTACTACGCTCTTAGCGCTCCAAATGTCCAGTTGCATTTTCTACAGAAAGAGTGTTCAGATCTGCTCAATCAAAAGTATGGTTTAACTCTGTTAGCTGAATGCACAGATCAGAAAGAAGTTTCACCGAATGATTCTGTGTAGTTTATATTTGAAGACATTCCTTTTTCCACTATTACCCTCTTAGCGCTCCGAATCTCCACTTGCATTTTCTACAAAAAGAGTGTTTCATAACTGCTCAATCAAAAATATGTTTTATCTCTCTTAACTGAATTTACAGATCAGAAATAAGTTTCACAGAATGCATCTGTGTAGTTTTTATTTGAAGATATTCTTTTTCCCAATGTAGGCCTCTTAGCGCTTAGCATGTCCAATTGCAGTTTCTACAGAAAGA